>NW_006408630.1:9238387-9244719 GCF_000296735.1 Chrysochloris asiatica
GACTGCAAAGCCATTTGAACTGCAAGTTTGGCAGTTCAAGCTTACCAGCTGCTCCTCGGAAACCCTATACAGAGTCACTATGGGTCAGAACCAACTCTATGGCACTTAACAACATCATACCATAAATAATTGGTAAACATTCAAACATTTCAAGATTAGCATAGATCAAGAATCAATGTTACTGAAGAAAGAAATCCAAGCTGGACTGAAGGCATTGGTGAAAACCAAGGCTCCCGGAATTGATAGAATACAAATTGAAATGTTTCAATGAATTCATGCAGCACTAGAGGCACTCAGTAGACTATACCAAGAAATTTGGAAGACAACTACTTGGCCAACTGACAAGAACCACTTATTTGTACCTATTCCAAAGAATAGTGACCCAACAGAATGCAAAAATTGTCATTAATATCACATGCAAGTAGAATTTTGCTGAAGATAATTTAAAAACAATTGCAACAACACATTGAAAGTTGCCAGAAATTCTAGACAGATTCAGAAGAGGACATAGAATGAAGGATATCACTGCTGATGTCAGAAGGATCTTGGATGAAAGCAGAGAATGCTGAAAAGATGTTGCATTGTGTTTAATTGACTATGCAAAGGTATTGGACAGTGTGAATCATAATAAACTATGGATAACATTGTGAAGAATAGGAATTCCAGAACATTTAATTCTGCTTATGAGGAGCCTGTACAAGGACAAAGAGACAATCATTTAGGGGGATAAGAGAAAGAGAAGAAGGAAATACAGGATTTTTGATGAGACAATGGTATGAAAGGAAGATTTGATTTGGTAGAATTATGTAGGATTTAAGGGCAGAGTCAGGGGAAGGCAGTTAGGCATCATCCAAAACCTGATGTTGTAAAGGCCTTGAAAATGGTACTTTCAAGGGAATCAATAAAAACAAAGTTAACACAAATGAAAAAAAATCTGTAAAATTTAATGGACATGAGAAATTAATGAAAATATGCAAAAAATGACCCGAGTGAATTAAAAGAGAAATATAGGAAAGTTGGGGGAAATTATGATTCTTAACACCAAGTCAAAAAAAAATTATCGTCCATGTCATTAAAAGCTCTATAATCTCGCCATTTTACTTCTTGTGTTCACAAAGAAAGGCTCTGGATTTGGTTGAGAAAGGGGCCACACTACCCTATCCAGGCACAGTTCCTGGGGAGTCCACACAATGTATATGCTCAGAACATTTTCTAAAAATGTCTGATTTATTCTTTCATATGAATCTAGGTTGCAAATCATTGAGGGCAGGCACTACATCTAACTAAAGCTATTTCTAGCACTATGTACCCTATGTTGTTATTAAGTGCTGGTAAATTGGTTCCAACCCATTGCAACTTTGTATAGGGTTTCCAAGGAGCAGCTGGTGAGCTTGAACCACCGACCTCGTGGCTCAAACTGATCTTGCAGTCCAGCACATTATCCCATAGTGCCACACTATTACTCCTGTGTACCCTATGGTTAGTCTTTAATGCTGGAATGCTTGTGTTTTTAAATCAACTTGTTAATGTTTTTATAGCACTTTAAAAGATTAAAAGATTGTTGTTGTTGTTGTTATGTGCCGTGGAGTCAGCTCCGACTCATAGCGACCCTGTATAGAGTTTCCAAGGCTGTAAATCTTTACAGGATTAGAAGTGTAAAAAAAAAAAAAAAAACCAGCAACAGCATAAAAAAAAACCCAGCCAAATAGAATGCAAACAAATTTACTTCAAAAAGCTATCTATCCTCAAGGTCCAGCAGAATAAAAGCATATACTGCCTGCTAGCTCAAGAAGCCTCACTCTTGTATCTATTCTCTCACCAATTTTCCAGACAAGGGAAAAGACTGAGTGAGTTAGCATTCACTGTGCCCATCTGTCAAGCCCTTCAATGACCTGGAACTGGAGCAAAAGTCCTTTGCCATAAATTCTTACTCTATCATGAGTCCTGGGATATGGCCAAGTCTGTAAGGTGCAGGTCTCTGAAAAAAGTAGCTTTGAAATGAATGGGTGTCAGATGTTCCTTTCGTAATCTTGCCAACATTCACTGAACCAAATATTTGGGTCCTAGAGTTGAACTAGGAGTTCTGGTGTGGCACCATTGGATAAGCACTCGACCTTAAGGTTGGTTTGAACTACAAGGTCGGCTGTTCAAACTCACCAGCTGCTCCTCAGAAACTACACAGGGTCACTATGAGTCAAAACCGACTGGATGGCACTCAGCAAGAATTGACCTACTTGGTTTTGATTTCCTATATGTGTGACTCTCTTTAAGTATCTGGGCTTTCTTAATTTCCTAATGGGTAAAATGGATAAAATAATAGCACCTACTCAAGGTTTATAGCAAAGGTAAAATAAGATATCAGATATTACACATTTTATACAGTGTAGATACTTTAAAAGGTCAACAACAAAAGAAAGTCAAGAGTATTGCTAATAGGGTTTCATTTCATATATATGCAGGTTTTTTCCAAACAAAATATGTTTAAGCATGTCTTTGTAACCAATGAATGGCTGCATAGTTCTCTCAATAATACAATTTTCTTAGGCTTGTTAGGGCATTTTCAAAACATGGTTCAGGCAGAACACTGAATTCCAAGAGGATCTGCTAAGCCACTTAAATTTAAAGCAGAGAGGTCAGTCAGCTCAGAAGTGCATGCCAACTGCTTTTTGGAATTTCAAAGTGCTGATCTTAATAGATTTTATTAAAGGTCACGGAAGAAGTTTTAGAAAAATTGAATGCTGCATTCTGCATTCTGGAGGAATTCAGGAGAATTGAATGTTTTCCCCTCATTTTCTGTATTATTTTATCCATTTTACCCGTGAGGAAATTAAGGAAGTCAGATCCTTGCTCAGAGGCACAAGGACTCTGTATGGTCACTTTTCTTTGGAATGAGTACAAATATGGATCTCTTCTAGTCAGTTGGTCAGGTATCTATCTTCCAAGTTTTTTGGCATAAATGAGTTTCTACAGTTATATGCTGCTTTTGTTAAGTGCCATTGAGTCAGTTCCAACTCATAGTGACCCTGTATAGGGTTTCTGAGGAGTGGCTGGTAGGTTTAAAGTGCTGGCCTTTTTGTTAACCATCCAGTGTTTATCCTACAGTGCCATACCAGGATATATAGGGTTGCTGAAACATCTCAGTTGGTATTTTGTCAATTGCTGGAAGCTTTTTTTTCCAACAATGTCTTCAGTACCACTTGAACGTCTTCCTTCAATACTTCAGTTCTTGATCATATGCTACTTTCTGAAATGCTTGAATGTCAGCTGATTTTTTTGGTACAGTGACGGCATATATTCTTTCCATTTTCTTTTGTTGCTTCCTGTGCTTTCAGTAGTTTACCTATGTTGTTGTTGTTAGGTGCTGTCCAATTGGTACCAACTTAAAATAATCCTATGTACAATGGAGTTCTGGTGTGGCACTATAGGATAAGGACTGGATTGCTAACCACAAGGTCAGCGGTCCAAACCCACAAGCTGCTCCTCAGAAACCCTATACAGGGTCGCTATGAATTGGAACCAACTCAATAGCACTTAACATCAACAACACATACAACTGCCCGGTCCTGCTCCATCTTCACCATTGTTGCAGCTACTGTGTCAATCCATCTTGTTCACGAATCATCTTCTTTTGCAGTGACCCTCCACTTGATCATGCATGACCTATTCAAAACCTGGTTCCTCCTAATAACATGGCTAAAGTCTTGCCATCCTGCCTTTTAAGGAGTACGCTGACTGTACTTCTTCTAAGACAGATTTGTTGATTCTTTGGGAAGCTCATGGCACTTTCAATATTCTTCTCCAACACTGCAGTTCAAATCCATCAATTATTCTATTATTTATTTGTCAATTTTTATATGCATATGAGGTCATTGAAAATATCATAGCTTGTGCCAAACACACCTTAGTCTTCAAAGTGACATCTTTGCTTTTTAACCGGTTTTGAATTACCTCCAGCAAAATTCTACTTTCATGTGATATTAAGGATGTTGCTAAATGATTTCTGCATTCTGTTGGGTCACATTTTTGGGATGGGCACACATATGGACCTATTCCAGTCAGTTGTCCACGTAGCTGTCTTCCAAATTTCTTGGTATAGACTAGTGAGTATTTCTAGAGCTTCATCCTTTTTCAGATTTTTTTGCATGGCCAAGAGCAGCTCAGAAGACTAAAATCAGCCTAATCTAAGAAATTAATCATTTAATTTAGTGATACTGTTGAAGCCCATTACCTATAAGTACTTTTTTGAAAAGAAGAAACTAGAGTGTGCCTTATTCTGGGGTAGAAATGAACATTATTTAAGGTTTGTGCAGTGATAAGACAAGGACTTGATCAAGAAAGGACACCACGAACTTGATATAAATTTCTAAGATTGGTTTGACATTCAAATTTGTATTTTATCAATTCCTGGAGCCTTGTTTTTCCACTAATATCACCAGTTCAGCTTAAACTTCTTCCTTCAGTACCATTGGTTCTTGATCATATGCTACCTTCTGAACTGGTTGAACGCAAACCATTTCCTTTTGGTACAGTGACTCTCTGTATTCCTTCCATCTTTGTATTCTTCCTGCATCATTCAATATTTGCCCATAGAACCCTTCAATATTTCAACTCTAGGCTTGAATTTTTCTTTTTTGATGCAACAAGACTTCTGTATACGTCTTGGGTTTTTCTCCTGGTAAAAACAGCTTGTTCTCAGTAACCAGTACCGTTCTCTATGCTAAGCTTTATCCCGACCCTTCTAGCATTTCCTGCAGTGACCTCTTGTTTTTAGGAGCTGCCACATTGGTTCCAAATCATAGTGACCTTATGTATAAAAGAACAAAACACTGGCCAGTCCTAGGCCATCCTCACAATTGTTGTGTTTGAGACCAGAGATGCTGCCACCTATTTCGTTGGAGGTCATTTTACCAAGCATGATGTCCTTCTCCAGGGACTGGTTCCTCCTGGCAACATATCCAAAGTATATGAGACAAAGTGTCACCATTGTTACTTTCAAGGAACAATTCAGCCATATTTATTCCAAAATAAATTTGTTTGTTCTTCTGGTAGTCCATCCATGGTATAGTCAATATTCTTTTCTAACTCTATAATTCAAATGCATCTATTCTTCTTCAGTCTTCCTAATTCATTCAGGTAATTGAAAATACTATGATTTGTGTCAGACATGCCTTAGTCCTCAAACTGATATATTTGATCTTCAGTACTTGAAAGTGCTGTGGCCTCTGTTGTTGTTCAGTGCCGTCAAGTCAGTTCTGACTCATAGCAGCCCTGCATAGGGTTTCTAAGGAGCGAGTGGTGGGCTTGAACTAATGACCTTGCAGTCCAAACTGATTTTGTGGCCTAGCGCTTATCCTACAGTGCCACACCAGGACTCCACTATGGCCTGTGGTGGTTCATGGTTATGTGACGTAGAGTCAGTTCCAACTCAAAGCAATCCTGTACAGGGTTTCCGAGGCTATAAATCTTTAAGGGAGAAGAAAATCTCATCCTTCTCCCACAGAGCAGCTAGTAGTTTCGAACTGCTGACCTTAAGGTTCACAGCCTGATTTGTAACCACTACGCTACTAGAGCTCTTAAATTTCCCTAGAAGCTCAGTTACTAAACCCTGGTCCTGATCAGGGTGGCATGGCCAGAGGTCATCCTTCAAAAGCGAAGTATGAAAATCATCCCTTTGGGATGTGAGAAACCTAGGGAAAGAGTACAAAATATTTTAGAAAACTTTCGTTTCTTATTTTGTTTTAAAAAATATTGTTGATTATTATAAACACAAGTATCACCAGGAATATAAATCACACATTGCATAATTGGGTAACACAGGGGAGATGTTTGCAGACTTTAGAAGAATGTCATATAAACAGGGAGCCCAACAGCTACCCAAAGCAGGCAAAAATCCATACTTATTGGTGTGCATGCTGGACTTCTATTGACTTGTTTTTGTTGTTGTTAGATGTCATCGAGTCGGTACCGACCCATGGCGACCTTATGCATAGCAGAATGAAACACTGCCCCATCCTGGGCCAACCGCACTACTGTTGTCATGCTTGAATCCATCAATGCTGACACTTGGCCAGTCCAACTCATTGAAGGTCTTCCTCTTTTTCTATGACCCTTCACCTTATGAACATAATATACTTCTTCAGTGACTGGTCCCTCCTGACAAAATGTCCGAAGTATGAGAGAAGAACTTTGGCCATCTTGGCCCCCAAGGAGCACTTTGGCTATGTTTCTTCCAAAATGGATCTGTTGGTTCTTTTGGCAGCCCATGGCACTTTCAATATTCTCCTCCAACACCATAACTCAAATGCATCAATTCTTCTATGGTCTTCCTTATT
>NW_006408630.1:9280151-9281283 GCF_000296735.1 Chrysochloris asiatica
CTTGAGGACTAAGGTGCGCCTGACCCAAGCCATGGTATTTCCAATAACCTCATATGCATGCGAAAGCTGGACAGTGAATAAGGAAGACCATAGAAGAACTGATGTTTTGAGTTATGTTGTTGGAGGAGAATATTCAAAGTGCCATGGACTGCCCATAGAACCAATAGATCTGTGTTGAAAGAAATACAACCAGAGGCTTCTTAGAAGCCAGAACAGCCAGGCTTTGTTTCTCATATTTTATACATATTATCAGGAGGAACCAGTGCCTGGAGAAGGATGTCATGTTTGATAAAGTGGAAAGAGAGAAAGAAATAAGAAGACTCCCAATGAGATGGATTGGCACAGCAGCAGCAACAATGGGCTCAAATGTAGCAATGAGTGTGAGGTTGGTGCAGGACCACGTCATGTTTCATTCTGTTGTGCATTGGGTCACTGTGAGTCAGCATTGACTCAGTGGCATCAAATAGCAACAAAAACAAAATGTGTCACTAGGAAAGATGATCCCTTTATCATGAAAGGGAATGAAAAAATTTGAGTGAGAGTTTCTGACCAGTCAACTCTGCCAGTGGGAATTGACAGCTAAATTTGTCCAAAAAATTCCTAGTATTTTCAGTTGGGATAATTAACTCATTTTGTATTTACATTTGCCACACTAAAATGCTTGTTCTGTTGCACGTATGATCGCTATTAGTCAGAACTGACTTGAGGTCAACTGACAATATTACTATAGTTTACTGATGGATTTTAAGTGTCTGCTGTCCTGTTTCTTGTGTCACGAATGGTTACTATGGAACAAATTGTATTGTAAATTTCTTTTCTTTAGGCTGTGGAGATGATTTGGAGTATGAATTAATGTTTTTGGATGAAATATTCATAAATAAAATTAATTTCAAAATTCTGAAACTTTAACTTTGACTTTCTAATCTCTTTGAAGGCACTGATGTCTTTCTTTCCAAGACTGTAATAAAAGTACTGTGTCAAATATAAACAATTAATGTGGACTAAAGTTCATCAGACCCAGACCATGGCATTTTCAATCTTCTCATATGTATGTAAAAATTGGTCAACGAATAAGGAAGACCATAGAAGAAGTGATGGAATTGAGTTATGGTGCTGGAGAAGAATATTGAAA
>NW_006408630.1:9281853-9294578 GCF_000296735.1 Chrysochloris asiatica
AGGCTTTCTGTTCCGATAAAGATTTGCAGCCTTGGAAACCCTGTGCAGGGTCACTATGAGTAGGAACCGACTCCACGGTACTTAACAACAACAATAGCCTTTCATTGAATGTTATAAATTTGATCAAATAATTAAATAAAATTGTATTTTAAATAATGAAATGTAAACTAATTTAGACTTGTAGGAATTGGAAATAGAACAACTTCATCCATTTGCCTTTCTTTTGAAAGAGAAAAGTAAGTAAACATGTGTCAGAAGAGACCTCTTGTGTTCATAGTCACTTACTGCAGTTTCAGTTTAAAAAAAAATCTCTGGAAGATGGAGCAAATGCACTTTTTCCTATTTCTCCTATTTAATAAATTGAAATCCCTGGATATTTTATATTAAAAAACAAAAAACAAATATAAGATGACTTTCAAAGGTGGGGAGAAGGCAGATTAGTTCAAGGCCTCTGAACTAGAGGTGGTGAGTTCCTTAGGTTTTCTTATTTGCCTCACATAGCCCAGATTGGATTGAAGATACTGGTAACCCAAAAACATGTCAATGGATGAACACACACAAAAAGGCTCAACAAAAAGTTCATTCTATTTAGCCAAAGGACCAAAAAAAATGGGCTGTCTAGCAAGACAAAAACCTACTAGACATTAATCACTCTGTTCCAGCCATTACCACATAAAAAGTCAGCTTCATAAAACACCTCCTTTACCCACACCAGTAAAGAGTGAGTCAAGAGTGTAGGTTTCCATGTAATAAGACTTCCCAACTCTCCAATGAGGTGGTATTAGAGAGAATTGTTGTTGTTGTTGTTAAGTGCCTTTGAGTTGTTTCTGACTCATAACGACCCTGAATAAGGTTCCCAAGGAGCAGCTGTTGAGTTTGAATGGCCAGTCTTATGATTCAAACTTGTGGTCCAGTACTTTATCCCACAGCGCCATGCCAGTAACGGAAGCGGAAACTTTCATCTCTTCTATGTAGTGCCAGTGGAAACCACGTGAATTCCACAAGAATTTGATATTTGCTACTGAATTTTTCTCTTTTGATCAGTCTTCTTCTGTAGAATCTTTGACCAAAATATTCAGTAACTAGAACCATCCAGTTCTAGTTATATGGAGGCTAGGAGCTTTGGTAGCATAGTGGTTACAAATCGGGCTGTGAATCACAAGGTCAGCAGTTTGAAACTACCAGCTCCTCCGTGGGAGAAAGATGAGGCTTTTGGCTCCCGTAAAAATGTACAGCTTTGGAAACCCTGTACAGGGTCGCTATGTGGCAGAACCGACTTCACGGCACATCACCATCACCATTAGGCTTATATTCCATTTCCTTCTCCTATTTCTGACTCTCCTTCTTCTGCTACTACAGGCAAATAGAGACCAATATTTGTATCATGGATGGCTGCTTGCAAACTTTTAAGACCGCCCCCACCCCCATACCACACAGTGAACTAGGAGGTAGAACAAGAGTGTCAAACATGATGTTAGTCTAATTATCTGTGGTGGTTCCTGAAACCATGACTCTAAACCACAAACCAAAGAACCATTTCCTATGAGGTATATATAAGAAGCCTCAGCAGCTACTTGGTAGGGTTGTTAATAATGTAGATAAAATATTTAATCCACATAAAAGGACAAAAAAGGAGTTAAGGTTTGTAGCCATAAATTTTTAAGAAAATAACATTTTCATACACAAATAAGAAAGCTGAAAAATGCAAAATGAAAGAAGAATTGATAACATTCAAACTGTGGTGAGCTGTACATAGTTTAAGGAAAGTATGATTTCAAAATGTGGAGTGACCTACCAATAATTAATTAGTGATAAAGCTGGAACTTATACCAGTCTCCTTCATTAACCATTTATTTGACTTTTTCCATTGAAATTAAGAATATGAAATCACCAGGTTCTCTGTTACTTTCTATCGGAGCTAAAAGATGACTGTGGAGCAGCAATTTGGCCTTGGAATCAAGGGCAAATGATAAATCCAATTAAATGTATTAGAAACCAAGGAAAGAGAATCAAGATGTTCCTAAATGCAATAAGAGCAGGACAGTTTATGTTTATAGGTATCTGTAGATGCATGACAATGTAGAAACTGTAAACAGAACACAGAATCATAAAATTTGAAAATTACCAAATGTCAAAACTATGATTCCTGGTGTGGCTCCGTAAGATCAGCATTGGACTACAAACCACAAGGTCGACAGTTCAAACCCACCATCCACCCTTGGAAACCTTGTACAGGGTCACTATGAGTCAGAACAAAGTTGATGGCAGAAAGAAATCAAACAACATATTGCATTAAGCAAATCTGTTGCATAAGACCTTTTTAAAGTATTCAAGTGCAAAGATGTCAGTTTAAGACTAAGGTGCGCCTGACACAAACCATGGTATTTTCAATAAGCTCATATGCATGTGAAAGTTGGGCAATGAATAAGGAAGACCATAGAAGAATTGATGCATTTGAGCTATGGTGTTGGAGGAGAATATTAAAAGTACCATAAACTTTAAACCATTCAGACGGGAAACACACAAATAGTCATCATACACTGAAATGTCAAATTCTATGACTCCTGATGTGGCTCAGTAGGGTCAGCACTGGACTGCAAACCACAAAGTCATCAGTTCAAATCTACCAGTAGCTTCTTCTTGAAAATGCTATACAAGATTGCTATGAGTTGGAACCAACTCAACAACACTTAACAACAACAGTAAGTTTATTACTTACTGTTACATAAAATTAAATTAATCAAAATAGTACATATTATTCTCATACTGTAGTGCAAATTTTATTTTTCTTAACTCTTTAGTTCCTTATATAATTGTCCTGATTGGACAGCTAACCACAAGATCAGCAGTTCAAACCCACTGGCTGCTCCTCAGAAACCCTATACAAGGTGTCTATGAATAGGAATGAACTCAACGGAATATAATGACAACAACAACAAAAAAACTCCTCTGTATATTGCCACAGTTATATGGGTAAAGTAGATCCCTACCAGTGTCAGATTACTCATAAGCACGGTAAAACTTGTGTTTACTTACTAATGTGTAGTGAACAATTTCAGTTTTTCATCACATCATGATTCTGCTTCTAGGCATGGCTGGCATCTCTCTCTCGCCCAACCCCACAGCACCTTCCTACAGACTTGACAATCCTGACAAGGACAGAGTATTCAGTAAGCAAGTTAAGCAAGGGCTTACTTATGCTTACTTACTAATCTGTTGTAAATAGTCTTATATGTTTTTTCACTGATATTTTCACTTTGTTTATTGGGTAATCCACCCCCGGGCCTTACTTAAAAACACAATAAAATTTGGTCACTAAAAATAGAAGAATTAATTGAACAGGCTTGCCTGCAGTCTGGTTCCTTAATACAGCATATCTTTGTCTGACTGTGCCACATGTTACATTTTTCAAAGAAACTATGAGAAACTAAGATTATAATTTCATAATACAAATGACAAATAGCATGATGAAAAATGCACAAATGCATAAAGTAAATTTGCAGATTCCTTTATGCATATGAATCTCCTCCCCCCACCCCCATTTCTCTAGGCACCTTTTCTAAATAAGAGACAAATTAATGTCTGACATCTACTCTTAGATGAAGAGAGAAAAGGTTACATAGAAATAGATTTTTGACTTCAAGAATCCAGTACTATTTTGTGAAGGCAAACTTCAAAAGCCATGAAATTGAAAGCTTTATTGGTCCCATTTTACTTCATTTAGTCAGGAGATTTTTGAAAATCAAGAACTGTTGGTTCAGATACTCTTATCAGTTGTGTCTTACTGGAAATGAGAATGTAGTACTCCAAGCACCATGTTTTCATTGTTGTCATTTAATCTTTTTAACAATTGAATTACTGATTTTCTTTAAATTTCCCTTGGGCTAACAGACCTATGGGTTGAGATTTTTTGTGATGTGGTTTGGTAATTTTAGTAAGAAAATATGCCTTTTATGATTGAGCCTTAGGCATTAGAAGAAATAGTATTTCTCTGACTCCACTGTTATCAGAGAATCTATAAACAACTGCCTGGTACTGAAGAGCTGAAGGAAAGAGGTAAGGATTTGGTTTTAAGCAAACAATGGTAATTTTGCCTTCAGAGACTGTCTGGAAATACTATTAGATGTTCCCTGTTACAGACTTCACTTGGGTCTAACAATAGCAAGTGGACTTGTTAATTTTGTTTGATCATCATCCATTTATCCTTTTTTCTTGATCACTGAATCCTTTTTTTTAGGGAGGTGGATGACCCCTTCTTATTATGTGGTATGTAGGTCATAGGACCCAGGTTTAGCCAATCAGATTACATACCTCGTTAGTTATAGTGATTGGGTCAGGGATGATCTAATACTCTCAGTGGGTCAATGAGAATCTTCCCTGGGACTTTTGAAGGAACTTTTGGGAAAGAGGCATTTTCTCTGTCTGTTGGAGTCATCAAGTAAGTACGTTGGAGACAGTGCATCTGTTGTCCATTTTGCTAATACTTGATAGTATTAGTCTTTGTCTAAGAAAAAGTCAACACAGTAGAAAGCAAACAAAGGGATGACATGAGTAAGAAATTCTTAAAGACGTCATTGAGGTTCCATCTGTGCCTGAGTACTTTGCACTTTTTACCCTTGCACTTTTCAGTTTTGTAAGTCCACATATTCTCTTTTTATTTGTACAAAACAAAGCAAAAAGTCAGAACAAAAGCAGAATTCGGGTTTCTGTCACTTACAACCAAAAGAATTCTGATAAAAACCTAGCGATCTTTTGTGAAACAGAATGATTGGACAGGCAAAGACTAAAATATTGTTAGCAGGCCTTGTGATCTCAGCTGAGAGGGACAGAGAAAAATTAGGGTAAAAAAATAAAATTTCAAATTATTCTTAGTAATTAAAATAATGCAGGATGGTCCATATTGTTCAAAATGAACTAATAGCCATGGGAAGTAAGCTGATTAATATCTTCCCCCAAATATTTGCAAATGAATCTCCAGAAGATGTGAATATTACATTATATTGCAAAACAGAGTTTGCATATTTGATTAAGTTATAGATGGGAGCGTATTCTGGATTATCCAGGTAGACCCTAAATGTAATCACAATGGTCCTTATAAGAGGGGAGCAAAAAAAATCAAAGGAGGAAGAAAACCATATGAAATCAGAAGCAGAGAAGGAAGTAATGTGCCTATAGCCAAGAAGTGCAAATCTAGCCTCTAGAAACTGGGATGACAACTAGACTCCGAGAGGAGCCCGTCTAGCCAATGTGAGACTGGTTTTAGCCCTTTAAGAAGGATTTTCTACCAGCGGTCTGTCAGTTTGTTATACTGTGGGGACTTGCATGTTCCCATGAGACTGAATGTTATGCCACTGGTATTTCAAATATTAGCAGGATCATTCAAGGTAGACAGGTTTCATCAGAACTTTCAGACAAAGAGAAACTAGGAAGAAAGGCCTGGTTATGTACTTCCTAAAATTAGCCATTGAAAGCCTTATGGAGAACAAGAGAATGTTGTCCAAGCTCTTTGCTTTGGACATATAATTCCTAGAGGAGGACATCATGTTTGGTGAAGTAGAGGACAAGCCAGGAGGAGTGAGATTCTCACTGAAATGGATTTGTACAGTAGCTACAATAATAGACTAGAACATGCTGGTGGTAAGGTCACTATGAGTCAAATTCAACTCAACAGCATCTATCTATCTATCTATCTATCTATCTATCTATCTATCTATCTATCTATCTATCTATCTGTCTATCAATAATTATAAACTTCTGATTTCCAGAATTTATGTAGAATAAATTTGTGGTCATTTATTATGGAAGCAATAGAAAATTTATGCAGTCTATTAAATTGAATGAGTCTTTTTGAAATGGACTACTATGTAATATTGAAAAATATTTTGCTCACCACAAAAAGCAACTCTTAAAATACTAGTATCTTTAACGAGAAAAAGGATTTCCAAATATGCCTGGGCCTTATTCTCTGAGATAATTAAAAAGAGCATTTCTAATGATCAGTAGAGATAGGAATTTCCCAGCAACATGGGTTATTTAAAAGGATCATCAGGTTCAGATTATACAATGGTGCTCCTGACTTGAAAACCTAATACTCAAGTGAGAGTATAAAGACCTTCAAAGGAAGATGGGAGGATTCTCTAGCAGACTTGAAACACTTATAGACAAGAAGTTAAACTTCCCCTCAGGAGACAGTGTGTCAGTCAAGAAACTATTTCCTGTCAGTTGAAATATCTTTTTATAGCTGGGAAAAAACTTGGGAAAAGCAAGTAGTGAGCCATGGAAAAAGGTTTCTTTGTTTATTTACTTTGGCTTTTTGAAATGTCCTAGGACTTGAGCACACATTGGACTCTGGGGAAAACAGATGTAAGGACAATTAAAGGCATGTCCCAAACTGACTCCGCAAAGAACTCATTGTATATTGCTGCACATGAGAGATGTTTCAAGAGGAAATGTTAGCAAGTACGAATACTGATGAGCGCCTCAGGCCTATTTTCCAACAAAGGCCAACTCTGTTTTTGTCTCACCTTTGTAAAGTTTGTGAGTTCATCTGAAATCTTCCCACAAATAGGGCCAAATAGACACTCTCAGTTCAATTTAAACTTAGATGCTGTGTCCTATCTAGGTGAAATGCTATTTTGTTTAAAGTACCATATTCAGCAAGGGATTCAGAAGAAGTCCACCATGAGAATTTAGACCTTTCAGTATCCATTATGCTATTTGCATTAGGATCTTCTAGAACTTAGGCTCAAGGCTCTTCTTTTTGTGTTAGGCTGACCTAGAGTGACAAGAACTGGGTAGACTGGCAAATACACCTAACCTTTGCACAATAACTCTTGGATAAAGTTGGGAATGAGGTTGTCTTCTTAAATTCCCAAACTGTGGGCCAGCTGGGGCTGACACATATACTGAAGGGAGATGTGTCTGTAAACCAACATTGTCTGTGGACTAATATTAGTGGGAAGGGATAATTGTTTTAGGTACTTAGCTCTTAGATTCCTCGTTCCCCCCGCGCCCCCCCTCCCCCCCGATTCTTCACAGTAAGTCATGGTGTTAGTGGGTGCATGGTTGATAGAGGACTGTTTGTGTGTACATGCAAAAATGATGTGGAGGCAGTGTCTGATCTCCTCTAACTTCACAAGAGGGAAGAAGAATCAAATTCCACATCAGTCCACGGCCGATTCCTATGAAGTGGAGGTCAGATATGCCTCCACCCTTCTTTCCTTATTCTGATACCAACTATCACTCCTATGGCACTCGATTTCTCTGCTGGGTTTGATAATCCAGAATTTACAGACAGTGCTCTTGACTATGGGGTTCATTAGAGAAGTAAACAGGGAACAATGCCAAATCCAAAAAAACTCAGGGTAGAGTAGTTTTCTGATTAGGAACACTTCTTTTCAGCTGTGCTACAGCCATGTCTTGATTTCATCCTGCTACAAGTGTTACAAGCTCTTTAATGATGCTGATAAATGCCAAAAGACACTCAATTCTGCAAGCTAGCCTCCTGCCAGATGCACTAGCTTTCTGACCCACAAAAACAAATTTTGTTTTGTGGGTCAAGAAGTCCACTCTGTCTCATTGTGCCACTGCCTCTGCAGCTGAATCTGCCACCAAGGTTGCTTTTCCTTGCAGGGATCTTGTGCTTTGCTTGTGGCTCTCTCTTTCTCTGGTTCTGACATGGCTCATTTAAAATCCTCTGGAATGGCAAAAATTAACCAATCCCTGTGTTGGAATCTTATCCACTAATTTAGCATGGTTTCATCCAATCATTTGGTGGGAATTATGAAGACTATGGGTAGAAGAATGACAACAAACCCATTCACTGTACCATAATATGTGTATGGAAAAATGCTACATTCCACTGAAAGATGAATTTAGATATTAAATTAGCAAGCTGCAAAAAATTTTCCAGGAGTCTACTGAGTCTATGTAGGATAAGCACTATGTAGGATAAACACAATCGGTTTGAATTGCAAAGGCGATAGTTCAAACCCACCAGCCACTGCTCTGAAACCCTATGTAAGGTTGCTATGAATTGGAAACGACTTGATGACATTTAACAACAAATGCTGAGTCTAAGGGGTCCTGGTAGTGCAATGGTTAAGTGCTCTGCTGCTAACATAAATTAAAGTTGGCAGTTCAAACCCATCCAGTGGCTTTGCAGGAGAATGATCTGGTGACTACTTCTGTAAAGATTACAGCCTACAGTTCTACTGTCCTTTGGGTTTGCTCTGAGTTGAAAATTGACTTGACAGCTAACAATAAACTGAGTCTTAATTTAGGCTCTCAAAGAACAGCAAACTGCAACAATACCACCATGAAAATAACTAACAGTTACCAGCCGCTGACTCTGAATGTGAGCCAGTCTCTTAACGTGCTTTACACATTTTAATCCACACATAAACCCTACGATGAAAGTGTTGTTGTTAATGTTCCCATTGTACAGCTGGGAAAATGGATGCACAAGGAGTCCAATCATACTCAGCTAGTAAAATGAGGAGCCAGGGTTGCACGCAGGCAGTCTACTTCTAGAACTACAGGAGAAAAATGGGAGAGGAATAAACAACACAATTTAAAATTAACAAAGTCTCCAAGCAAAAGGGAGCTGACTGTGTGGCAATTTTACTTCTGAGGGCTTGTCTTTCCTTGAATGACTCATCATCTGCCTGCACAACTTCTGGAGAAGCCCACTCTGTGGATGCTAAATGGGGTCTCTCCTGCCCAGATGGGGTATATATAGTGCAGGAGTAGTGGGAGGGGCAGGGAGAGAGTGAAGCTGGGGCAAGTCCCTGGGCTTAAGCTCAGAACACACTCTAACAGCTCCCTGCCTCAGATGGAGTTGCCTGACTGCCTGGGAGACTGTGATTCTGGTTGTAGTCAAACCAATTTGAATTAATTCAGTAAGTGTCAATCTTTTCCCTCTGAACTGTGTCAAATGCTATTCTAAAATTAGACCAGCTAGTGAAACTCTCACAGGTTTTTTTTTTTTTTTTTTTTTTTTAGGCTGAGAGAATGTTTCACACAAAATGCACGAGGCAGCCCATTTTAATCACAGTGAAGATTCCCCTTAGGATTTTGATATATCTCCAACAGCATGGGGCCCTCTCATGGGATCTAGACCATGGAGGAATTTCCCACCAGGGTTACTCATCCTCTCTGCCATACATCCTCAGGAACCAGTGTGGACACTGGTTTCACCTTCCCTTGAGCATGAAATCAGTGACTGAACACTTCTGCACATCTAAATTTTCAAGAAATAAATTAAGCCTTCAGAGATGCCATGATTATTGTTATGTTACTTGGATGTAAATCTACAAGAGCAGGCAAGCCACTACTTACAAACAACTTAATGAAAGAGCTCTTGCTGGGGCTTGGGGAGCAGTCTCACCCCTTTGAAAAAACAAGTGTGGGAAAAACAGATACTAAGGAGGGTTCTATTTTAAGGGCATATGAGATAAGTCATTTACACACATGATTTAGCTCGGTAAGCTAGGAGGACCCATCTGGGACACAGCCTGGCACGTTAACATCATTAGGTCTAGATGTGGGTGCACAAGAGTTGGACACCGGCTTTGGAAGAGTTAGAGCTACTTGAGAAGATTCAGTGTCTAGTCATTGACCAGTTACTACAAAACAAGCTGCAGGACAGGGGCTACCAGTTCACAGGTAGCCAGCCTCCTTAGCACCTCAGAAAACAAGGTGGGTTGCTAAAGTTAGGAGTCTTTCTGTCCCTCACTCATCCCCTCTGACTTCCCTTTTCCTTTCCTGCACCACCCTCTCTTCTTCTTGTCTTGCCACTTTTCTTCTGCCTTCTCCCCACTCTTCTGTCTGCTTTTTTCCCCTCTGTGTATTGTTTCCTTTTTTATCCTGTCAATATGCTTTGGCTGAGGGACATCTATTTCACAACGTTGTGTTGTTTTGCTCAAGTAAAACACAGCTTTGTTCAAAGTAATAGTTCCTGCCCAGTCCCTTGCCACCTCTCACCAACCCCCCACTCCCCAAACCCTTCCTCTGCCCCCCACCCTGGTGTTTCCTGTATTTTTTCTCTTCATAACTGGTAACAAAGCTGGGGCAGGAATTTAAAAAGACTCCATTGAAACCCAAATGAACCTCACCCTCAGGAAGAGTGAAGTCAGCCCCACAAAGTTCCAAAGACTCTGATAATACACTGTTCCTCATCCTTCCACCCTCTTTGTGTTTACTACAGATTACCTAAGAGGCTAGTCCCCAAAAGGATGCTAATTAGAAATGATTATTTATATCCTTATGGGAGACCACTGAGATAAATCCCTTCAGTCCTAACCAGTGATCTAAATCTTCAAGGTTGTCCTTCATTACTTATTCCCATAAGACTCAGAAAGTTCTATATCTGACTCATGCTCCCACCCCACCCTGACCTCCAACATTCCACTGGGACTCTGGAAATCAGATTGTGACATCATTAAAATTTCCTATATCTCTCAGCTCATCTGTGAACATTTCCTTTACCTTCTTGCTTCAACACTGAACTAGTCCAATACTCACTAGCTATATGTGGCTATTGAGGACTTGAAATATATAGATGATCCTCATAAATAATCTGTCCAACATCTTGGCCTCTCAATTCCTTGACCTCTTCACTTACAATGATTTATCCTCTATCCCACTTTAGCTACCTACTTTAATGGTCAATTCTTGTCATTGCTCATAATTTCACAATGCTAAAAATCTTTTTTTTTTCTCTCACTTTTCCAGAAAAACATAACACGTTTGTTTGTAATTGTTATATAGTTGAACTGCTGAAGCTTATTCGTTGAATATTTTGACTCGCAGTAATGCTTTATGTCCCTGCATTTATATGAAAAATTCACACAAATGAAATAGAAAAACTGCCAATACCTGATTTCTGTCCTCTATTTTTCCATTTGCATTCATATACTTAGGTAACTTTGACCTCATGGCGGTTGGTAAAAAATATCTAATGTTCAGAACTACCAAAATAGCAGAAAGAAGAGAACGTTTCACAGATTATTTGTTCAGCATATAGACTGAATAAGTATGGTGAAAGAATACAACCCTAGCACACACCTTTCCTGATTTTAAACCATTCAGTGTTCACTTGTTTTGTTCGAATGGCTGACCCTTTGTTTAAAGCAGTGGCATAGCTTCCAGAATCACAGCAACACACAACATGGAATATGCAAACCACCACAGTATGACAGACAGATGAGTGGTAGATAAATAAAAAAAATCACGATAAATGGAGAAAAGATTGAAATTGTCAAAGACTTCATTTTGCTAGAATCAACCATCGACATTAATGGAAGCAGCAGTCAAGATACCAAATAATGTATTGCACTAGGCAAAGTTGCTGTACAAGACATATTTAAAGTGTTGAAGAGCAAGGATGTCAGTTTAAGGACTAGGTGCACCTGACCCAAGCCATGGTATTGTCAATAACCTCATGTACATGTGAAAGTTAGACAGTGAATAAGGAAGACCATAGAAGAATTGATGCACTTGAGCTATGGTGGTGGGTGGTGGAGAAGAATATTAAAATTAACACAGACTGCCTAAAGAATAAACCAATCTGTGTTGTAAGAAATACAGCCAGAATGTTCCCTGAAAGCCAAGATGGCCAGACTTCGTCTCTCATATTTCAGGCATATTATCAGGAAGGACCAGTCCCTGAGAAGGATATCATATTTGGTAAAATGGACAGTCAGGGAAAAAGAGGAAGACCACCAACGAGACGGATTAGTATAGTGGCAGCATGATTGTGAGGTTGGCCCCGGACTGGGCAGTCTTTCTTTCTGTGTGCATAGGGTTGCTATGAGTTGGTACCGACTTGATGACAACTAACAACAACAAATATATATATATATATGTTGTTATGTGTTGTCAAGGCAGTTCCAACTCTAAGCAACTCTGTGTATCACAGAATGAAACATTGCCTAATCATCTGCCATCTTATAATAATTCCAATGTTTGAGTCCATCAATGAAGCCACTTTGTCAATCCATTTCCTTGAGGGTCTTCCTCTTTTTTATTGACTCTTTTTCGTTAAGCATGATGTCTTTCTCTACCTCCTGATGACATGTCCAAAGCATATGAAATGAAATCTCACCCTCCTTAACTCTAAGGAGTATTCTGGCTGTACTTCTAGACAGTTTTGTTCATTTTTTTTGACAGTGCATGATATATTTATTCTTTTCTATCATCATACATTCAAAGATACCAGTTCTTCTTTGGACTACTTCTTTATTTAATGTCTAGCTTTTGCATGCATATAAGGCAATTGAAAATACCATGGCTTGGTCCAGGTACATCTTAGTTTTCAAAATGACATTTATTCTTTTTGACACTTTAGAGATATTTTGCAACAGATTTGTCCAATGCAATATACCATTTGATTTCATGACTGCTGCTTCCATGGTGTATAAATCTCTCTTTCTCCTTCTGTGTGTATGTACAAGGGCACTTGAAAAAGCTCATGGAAAAATTCTATTATCTTTTTTTCCCCATTATCTCTAATGTCACTTTTTATTTGTACCTTTTGAAGTCCGTCATATATATATAATATGTAGTGTAGTGGTTACGAATCGGGCTGTGAACCTCAGGGTCAGTAGTTCGAAGCTACCAGCTGTTCTACGGGAGAAAGATGAGGCTTTCTGCTCCCATAAAGATTTACAGCCTTGGAAACCCTGTACAGGGTTGCTATGAGTTGGAACCGACTCCACGGCACA
>NW_006408630.1:9295668-9297078 GCF_000296735.1 Chrysochloris asiatica
AACAACAACAAAAGCATAACATTTTAGGAGTCCCTGGATGATGCAAATGGTTAAGCACTGGACTGTTTATTTACAAATTTTTTGTATTGAAAAACCATATTTAGAATTAGCCAGCTGGACTCAGTTTAGATGATCCCAATTTTGTTGGCAACATCCAAAGCATCGTAGTCAGGAGCCAGTGAACATATGTCTTCTTTCTCTATCAGGCCTAATCAAGGTGTTGATCTTGGCTACATCAATGTCATAGACTGATCTTGTGCTTGTTAGTTTTAACACCCATAATAAACACAAGTGTGTTGTTATCTTCAATATTTTTACAGTAGACAGAGGGAACTTACTGATGATCAAGACTGTTTTGCCTGGGGGCACTCTTCTGAGGATATTTGGGCTGCCTTTGGAGCCTCAGTGTCTTGGGCCACCGGAAGGTGGGTGACATGAGGATCCTTTTTTTTGTGTGTGTGTGTTTATATGGCTGTGGGTGCTTTCCAGCACTGCCTTCAACACCTTTGATTTGGCTTCAGTTTTGGGAGAGTAGGGGCTTCCTTCTTCGCTTTCGGTGCTATCTTGGTAAAATGGAGGCACTTGACTATTAAAGGATAGGTTGGTAATTTGAACCGACACAGAAGTGCTTCAGAAGAAATACCTAGTAATTTTCTTTTGAAAGGTCACAGTCTTGAAAGCCCTATGGAACATATTGTGACTCTGTAACACATGGGATCAATCTGTGTCAGAATGACAAGATGGCACTGTTTTTTTTTTTCTTTTCTAGCAACACCACCACCCCCCTTTTTCTTAAAGACTGTTAGATATTATAATTTTTTTTGTGACATTTATTCCCTTGACCCTATCTATATAATTGTGCTGAAAGGAGATTTTCCTACATTTTTTTCTCATGGCAGATTATTTAATTTATTTTACTTTGAACTTTGGATCAACTGCACTGAATTGTGGAAAGACCAACTCTAAAAATAGAATAATAATAGTAATAATATCTTCTTTATAAGGATGTTAGGATGATTGCTTGAGATCACATGCATAGAAAATTGCTTTAGAAAGTTTAAGCAGTATACAAATGTTAGCTGCTAATAAGATACATCTAGGACATAGTTGTTGTTGTTAGGTGTCATCGGGTCGGTACCGACTCATAGAGACCTTATGCACAGCAGAACGAAACACTGCCCTATCCTGGGCCAACCTCACTACTGTTGCCACACTTGAGTCCATCGATGCTGCCACTTGGTCAATCCATCTCGTTGGGGGTCTTCCTCCTTTTCTCTAACCCTCCACATTATCAAACATGATATCCTTCTTCAGTGACTGGTCCCTCCTGACAATATGTCCAAAGTATGAGAGATGAAGTTTGGCCATCTTGGCCTCCAAGGAGCACTCTGTCTGCATTTCTTCCAAAAA
>NW_006408630.1:9297443-9322202 GCF_000296735.1 Chrysochloris asiatica
TTTTTTTTGTAAGCCATTCTTTTAATGATAAATGAATGAAGTTATATTGTTTTTATACCCTTTGAAGACACGGTTGTGTTGATAAAAGTTTGGGATTAACTCAGGACAGATAATAGAACGTTTATTGAAAACCTATTACCCTTTGTCAATTTTCACTCATGTTCAATCACGAACTGCCACTTAAAACTGTTAATGGGAATTTAGGCTGCCTCCATTTTTTTGCTATGGTGGATAGTGCTGCAATGGACATGTTATTGTAGTTACATGCTGTTGAATGGATACCAACTCATAGCATCCTTGTACACAACAGAATGAAAGACAGCCCTCTCCTGCACCAACTACACATTCATTGTTACGCTTGAACCCATTGTTGTTACCACAGTGCCAATTCATCTCATTGGGGGGCTTCCTCTTTTTCACTAACCCTTCACTTTACCAAGAATGATACCATTCTCCAGGGACTGATCTCTTGATAATATGTCTGAAATATGAGAGATGAAGTCTGTCTATTCTGATTTCCAAGGAGCAGTCTAGCTGTACTTCTTCCAAGACAGATTGGTTTGTTCTTCTGACAGTCCATGGCGTTTTTAATATTCTCCTCCAACACCATAGTTCAAATTCTTCCATGGTCTTTATTCATTGTTCAACTTTCACATGCATATGAGGTTATTGAAAATAACTTGGATAAGGTGCACCTTAGTCCTCAAACTGTCATCTTTGCTCTTAGACACTTTAAAGAGGTCTTGTGCAGCAAAATTGCCTAATTCAATACGTTGTTTGAGTTATTGACAGTTGCTTCCATGAGTGTTGATGTTTTAATCCAAGAAAAGTGATGTCTTTGACAACTTCAATCATTTCTCCATTCATCATGATGTTATTTATTGTTCCAGTGGTAAAGATTTTGTTTTCTTTATATTGAGGTGCAATCCATACTGAAGGCTGTGGTCTTTGATCTTCATCAAAAAGTATTTTATGTCCTCTGTATTTTCAGCAAGTAAAGTTGTATCATCTTCATATTGCAGATTGTTAATGAGTCTTCCTCCAATCCTGACGCCAACTGTTCCACTTCATATAAACCAGCTTCTCTGATTACTTGCTCTGTATATGGACTGAATAAGTATGGTGAAAGAATACATCACTGGTGCACACAGACCATCAATTGCTCATATGCAAGTCAGTATGAAGCTGAAGAAAATGAAACATGTCCAACAAGAGCTAAAATATGACCTTGAACATATCCCACCTGAATTTAGAGGTCATCTCAAGAACAAATTTGATGAATTAGACACTTGATACCAAGTAGAGGGATTGCTGTGCTGTACAATACTTCTGTTTCCAACTTTCTGAGGAAGTGACATACCATTTTCCCTAGTGGTTACACCACTGTACAGTTCCACCAGCAGTGTAGGAGGGTCCCACTCTCTCCACACCTTTTCAAGCCTTTATTGTTTTCTGGTTTTTTTTTTTCTAACTTCATTATCAATAATTGAGTAAGATGATATCTCATTGTTGTTTTGATTTGCATCTTTCTAAGGAGCTCTGGTAATGTAGAGGTTATGAATCGGGTTGCTACCTCAAGGTCAGCAGTTCGAAACTACCAGCTGTTCTGCAGGAGAAAGATGAGACTTTCTGCTCCTATAAAGATTTACAGCCTCAGAAATCCTGGGCAGGGTCACTATGAATTGGAACCGACTCCATAACTATCACCACCAATAACTAATGATCTTGAGTGTTTCTTCATATGTTGGTTGTCTGAATGTCTTCTTTAGTCAAATGTCTGTCAAATTTTCTGCCCATTTTTTAGTTGTCTTCTTGTTGAGATGTTGAAACGTTCTCTAAATTTTGGAAAGTATTTCTTGTCTGATATGTCATTGCCAAACTTTTTTCAGTCTTTGGGTTCTCTTTTTACTCTTTTGGTGAAATCTCTTGATGCAAATATGTGTCTAAGTTTTAGGGGGTCCCAGTTTTCTGTTTTGTCTTCTGCTATTTTCAGTGATGTTTGATAGCGTATTTTTGCCATGTATGTGAGCCCCTAAGTTTGACCCTATTTTTTCATTGATCTCTAGAGTTCTAGGTTTCACATTTATGTCTTTACTCCATGTTGAGTTCTTTTGTATGTATAATGTGAAAAATGGATATTGCTTCATTTTTCTAAAGAGGGATTTCCAGTTTTGCCAACACCATTTGTTGAAGACACATCTCTTCCCCATTTAATGTGCTTTGTCCATTTGTCGAGGATCAACTGACTAAAGGTAGATGGATTTACTTCTGGGTTCTCAATTCTGTACCATTTATCTATGTGTCTTTCATTGTACCAGTACCAGGTTGTTTTGAATACTGTGACTGTATAGGAGATTTTGAGATTGGGAAAAGAGTAGGGCCTCCAACTTTGTCCTCTTTTTGCAATGCTTTGCTTACCTAAGGTCTCTTTCCTTTCTATATAAAGTTAGTGGTAGGTTTTTCCATATCTTTAAAGAATAATGTTGGAATCTGAATTGGGATTGCATTTAATCTACAGATTGCCTTGGGTAGTGTTGATATTTCCACAATATTAAGTCTTCCTATTCATGGGCATGTTATGTTCTTCCATTTTTATAAGTCTCTTTTGATTTCTTGGAGTAGTGTTTTGTAGTTTTCTTCATATAGGTTTTTGTTTCTCTAATTAGATTTATTCCTAAATATTTCATCTTTTGGGTGGTTATTGTAAATGGTATTGTTTTCCTGATTTCTTTCTTAGGTCTTTCTTTATTAATGTAAAGGAATGCAAGATCTTTGGATGTTGATCTTGTACCCTGTCATTGTGCTGAATATTTCAAAGAGTTCCAATTTTTGTTGTTGTTGTTGAGTCTTTGAGGTTTTCTATGTATATGCTGGTTTTTGTTTTAAAGTCTATTTTATCAGAGATTAATATTGCCATTCCTGCTCATTTTTTTATTGCTACTAAGGAGCTCTAGTAGGTTAGTGGTTAAGAATCGGGCTGCTAACCTCAGGGTGAGCAGTTTGAAACTACCAGCTGTTTCTTGGGAGAAAGATGAAGCTTTCTGCTCCTGTAAAGATTTATAGCCTCGGAAACTCTGTGCAGGGTTGCTATGAGTCAGAACCAACTCCATGGCACATAACAACTGTGATATATTTTCCCCCTCATTTGATTTATAGTTTAGTTTTTTTTTCTCTTTGTGTTAGGAGCATCTCTTGTAGACAGCATATTGAAGGATCCTGTTTTCTTAGCTATTCTGCTACTCTATGTCTCTTGACTGGTGCATTTAATCCATTCACATTCAGTATAATTATCAACAGGATGAATTAACTGTTGTCATTTTGGTGTGTGTTTTTTTGTGGTGATGTTAGTTTCTTTTTTTCCACATAAATTTGTGCAGTGAGTTCATTTTGTTTGTGGGTTCTCTCTCTCTCTCTTTTTTTCCATTTACTTCATTGGTGTTGTTTTACTGTTTACTAAATCTTTCTGACTTTCCTCTTTATAAATTTAGATTTGAAGATATATTAATTTTCTTTGAGGCTACCTTATAATTTATAAATTTTTTCATAGAGGGTGAATCAAACATTATTCATACTCTGATTGTACAAGTTATTTTAATCAATTTTTTGAAAACAAAACAAAACATTTTTTGACATAATCTCCTTGCTTTTCAATATGCTTTGTCCATCTGTTTTCAAGGTTTTGTATTCTCTTCTTTAAAAAAATGCTTTAGGTTGAGTTTAAGCAATGAATGCACCTCTGTTACCACTTCTTCATCTGAGGTCAATCTTTGTCCTCAAAGTACTGCTTTCAGGAGACCAAATATGTGAAAGCCCAATGTAGCTAGATCAGGACTATCGGGAGGATATTTTAACACTTCCAAAGAAAGTTTTTATGGAGCATCAACAGTATGGGCAGAGGGGTGCAGACATGCATTGTTATGCAAGATCACAGTGCCTTTGGATAGCAGTCTTCTGAGTTTAACCTGAAATTTAGGCTTCAGCTCTTCCACGAGCATCTCACTGTAATGATCACTGTTTTATGTTGAACTTTTTTCTTGATAGGGTTACAGTTGTTGTTGTTGTTATGTGCCTTGGAGTCGATTCCGACTCATAGCGACCCTGTACAGGGTTTCCGAGGCTGTTAATCTTTATGGGAGCAAAATGCCTCATCTTTCTCCCGCGGAGCAGCTGGTAGTTTCGAACTGCCGACCATGTGGTTTGCAGCCTGATTCGTAACCACTACGCTACCAGAGCTCCATAGGGTTGCAGTACTGGCCCTTAAGAATCCCAGAAAACTCTAAGCATCAATTTACCAGCTGATGGTTAACTTTTAAACTTTTTCTTGGTCGGTGAGTGAGGATGTCTCCATTTCATACATTGTTGTTTACTTTCAGGCTCATAATGATGAATCCATGTCTCATTATCAATGACAATTTATTTTAAGAAATATTTACCTTCATTTGAGTATCTGTCCAAATTTTGTTTACAGATGTCCAAACGCTTCCATTTATGCTCTGTTGTGAGTTGTTTTGGTACCCATCTCTAACAAACTTTTCAAAACCCAAGTCTGTTTTGGATTTGTCAAATACTTTACTCTCACTTGTCTATTCGACAGACTCTTTTCTTGTGTATGTTCAGTGTCATCAGTCGTAGACATGGACAGATGTTTTAATGTAACTGGAGTTCTGATAATTTTTGACTCAGTCTCGTAGTACTGAGAGATTTATCTTCAAGCTCACTAATTTGGGCTCCCATTGCTTCACATCTACTTCTTTGCTCATTCAATGTGTTGTCCATTTCTGAGAGCTTAGTATTAATTAATCTTCTGTACTTCTACTTGCAGGTTTGGAATTATTTTAAAATTTGCATTTATTTGTTTGTTCTTGTAGTGTTTTCCTGTATTATTCTAAAGTTTTTACTGTGTTCTCCTTGCTTTTCTCAATTTTTCTATCGATCTTTTAAAGGTACCTAATTATCATTCTTTGGAATTCTTTTTGAAGGTAGTTCCATTACCTTTTCTTCATCAGAATGTTTTGTGGCTCTGTATTCTGGTCATTTGTTTGAACCATTCTCTCTTGTGTTTTCATATAAACTAAAATTGTCTGTTTTATATGTGGGCTTGTTGTATTTGTAAAAACAAACAATGCCGTTGTTGGGCCTGAGGGGGTGTAATCTCTGGGGGGGGGGGTGCTCCTCCAATTCAAGGAGCTCATGAGGTGTTGTGAAAGGGATGTGACAACTGAGTTCCTGGCCTTAGATGGAGTTCCTATTGGCTTCAGTGTTATCTATGTTCAGGAAACTCAGAGGTAGTTGTGGCAGACCTTGATGGAGTTGGTTTCAATGTCTGCTAGGATAATGGAGAAGCTGGGGACAGCATGACTGGTTAAATGCTGGTCTGGTGGCTCTGTGAGTTTTGTAGGTCTAGTCAAGTCCACCTGAATCCATGAACTAAAGTGATACACCAAAGGGGTGCAGCCCTCCCCTACCTTACACTGGTATGACTCTTAAACATGTGGTTCAGAACTCTGGAAAAGCAGGGTCTGTGCTGTGGGTGGATGAGGGTGGGAGCTGGTATCACTTCTGATCACCAGGATTACATAGGGAAAAAGAAGAAATCACACCTTTTTTGTTGCCCTCTTGAATATGTTCTGCCAGACCTCTGTCAATGCCAAAGCTGCTCACAAATCTGTTCACCAGTCAGTCTCCCTCTCTGGCTGTTCCTGCTTGACCTCTCCACCCAGAAAACACTCCATCCACTTCTACAACCTTTCTTCTGAAGTTCTGGGTGCCAGAATTTTCATCTGTGTTTGTTTAATTTTGTCTGTTGTATCTTTGTTGCATAGGTTCTTGCCTAGTCCATCACCTTGCCTTAAGTCTCATTCAGTTTCTTGAATGATTATTTTCTCATCTTTCATGATGTTAGAGAAATTTATTTTCAGCAATTCTTTTATAATTTCCTTCCTGCTTTTAATTGTCTCCTTCTGTTCCGCAATTCAGATCACCTGTAAGTTATTTCTCTTAATAGTGTTCCACCTAAATCTCAGGCTTTCTTCCTATTTTTTCATTCTTTATTCTGATTGTTCTAGCTTACTAGTGTTGAGAGATTTATCTTCAAGGACACTAATTTGGGCTTCCTTTGCCCTTTCAATATATTGTCCTTTCCTGAGATCTTAGTATATTAATCTTCTGGATTTCTATTTGCAGGTTTTGTTTATTTCAACATTTCCATTTATTTTGTCTGTTTTTTCCTGTAGTGTTTCCTAAATTCTTCTAAAGGTTTTTCTGTGTTCTCCTTGATTTATGAAATATTATCTTTCCATAAATCTGCTGAAGGAACCCAATTATTATTCTTTTGAAATATTTCTCAGGTAGTTCCATTACCTATTCTTCCTCAGTAATGTTTTCTGGCTCTGCATCCTGGTCATTTGTTTGAGACATTCTCTCTTGTTTCTTCCTGTGAGCTAAAATCTTCTTTTGTATCCGAGACATTGTGGTCCCATTGTATTTGTATTTTATTAGTGATTGTATGTTGGTGTGTTCTTAGGTTATCACCAACAATCTCATTCTGGGTATAACTAGAGAATGGGAATGTGTGTGCTGTTTTTCATTTGCCATTCACGCAGTTCAGTTTAGGGTGGGTTTGCCTGGAGTTGGCTGATGTCTTATCTTTGATTAGGTGGAATAAGAGTACATATTGGTTCTTGACCAGTAGATGGAGCAGCAGGGGGTAAAGTTGTGGCTGAACTGTATGGATAAGTTTGCTGTCTCTTGTTGGGTGAGGTAAAAGGAGAAAACACACAGAAGAAAACAAAATAGAACAACAGATAAGTTAACAACACCCAAAACAGCATATAATGAAGGATAAAAAAACTTCATCTCTCATACTTTGGACAGATTGTCAGGAGGGACCAGTCACTGGAGAAGGATATCATGTTTGGTAAGGTGGAGGGTAAGAGAGAAAGAAGAAGATCCCCAATGAGATGGATTGGCCAAGTGGCAAGACGATGGACTCAAGCGTGGCAAAAATAGTGAGGTTGGCTCAGGATCAGGCAGTGTTTCGTTCTACTGTGCATAAAGTTGCTATGGGTCAGTACAGACTTGATGGCACCTAACAACAACAACATTCAGAGAAGCAGCAACACCAGAGACAGGGGCAGAGGTGATAGCATAGAGAGATAGAGCAGATGAGGACTCTAGACTTATGGAAAGAGAAGGGCTGTGTGCTGATGGCCAGGAGGCTGCCTTCCAGAAAATCCTTTTGGTTGTTTAAACTAATATATATCACTGGATTTTTTTGTACATTGAAGAGAAGAAAAAAAAAAAGAGAGGGGGGTTTCTTGATAAAAGAAACAATCTATGATGATTTTGGGGGGAGGAGGAAATGATACATGCCCTAGAAGGTAAACACACATTGACATAGGCAACATGGCAGGCAATGTCCAACTGGAGGGAGGTTGGGTAGGGGTGCCGGGAGACACCAGGACGAACACAGTGGTTAAAGTGAATAAATGTTGTTGTTGTTAAGTACCATCAAATCAGTTCCTATCCAGGGCGACCCTGTATAGGGTTTCTGAGGAGTGGCTGGTGAGCTTGAATCACTGACCTTGTGGCTCAAACTGACTTTGCAGTCCAGCACATTAATCAACAGCACTGTTGGTACATGGAGGAGATTGCAACCATATAATTAAGCCAAGTTTATGATTTGTTGAATGTAAAACTGATGATCTGCTCTGTAAACTTTCACTCAATTTACAATAAAAAGTTTAAAAGTAAATAAATAAACATAGAAAATAGAATACTCTGGGCGTTTCTGTTAGCTAAGGAACTCACAAGGTGGGTGGAGGAAGGATGTGGTGACTGAGTTCCCAGGCCTAGATCAAGTTCCTATAGGCTTAGTTGTTGCCTATATTCAGGACATTCATTTCAGAAGTTGTCTGTGGAGGCCCTTTAAGTTGCTAGTTTCAGTGTCTGTCAGAACCCGAGGTTGACTGGTTATGTAAGTTTCTTCTAATCTAAATCTGGGTTGGAAACTCTGTAGGTTCTGTAGTTTTGGAGCAGAGCGCACCTGAATCCAGGTGTCAGCATGCCTCAGTGGGCACCTGCCTCACACTTGCTCAAAACACGTGGCTCTGAAATCCCATAGAACAGTTCTGTGCTAGACGTATAGGAGGATGGGGGCCAACCTCACTTCTGTTATCCATTGGAGTGTGGAGAGTAAGAAAGAATCGCACCTTTTCCATTGCCCATGTGAATCTGTGCCATTAAGTCATCATCTGTTGGTCTTTCCAAAACTGCTTGCAGAAGGTCAAGATGGCCATGCCATGTTGGCTAGCAGTCCATTCACCAGTCAGTTTCCTTTTGCCACTCCTACTCAGTTTTTCTTCCCAGGAGGTCGTCAGTTCATTTCTCTAACCTCTCCTCTGAAACTCAGGGTTCCAGGGTTGCCCTCTGTGTCTTTTTCACTGGGTTTCTCATATCTTTGTTGTAGAGGGTCTGTAGAGCATGTCTGCCTAACACACCATCTTACTGGAAGCCCTGTAATTCACTCTCAAACAGATGTAAACCACTTATATATTTCATCTGAAAGTCACAGCAGTTTCCAGCATAACTGAAAAAAAAAAGAAAAGAAATCAAGGAGTCTAAGGAGGGCAGTTCCAGGATAAAGAAACACAAATTACCAGGGGAGCTGAGGCTGTACATAGTCTCTATACGAAAACCACAAAGAAGCAAAACAGGGCCTGAGTGTGGATGCAAACAGGTAATCATTTCACAGCATTTGCAGGAAGGCATGATGAAGAACCACATTCTGCCTTCATCTTGAAATTAACACGAGGATTCTGAACTGACCAGTAAAAGAGTTTGAACTTCCTCTTCAAAACACTTTAATAGCTGAGATATACTGTTCTGAGGGAGCTGAGGCTGCATTTGAAACCCTTGCCATTATTCTATGCACTCTCCTTTTCAGTGAGACTGGACATATGGCTTCTGTTTATCAAGCGGTAATATACAACAAGCCTCTGTATTTCTAGCCTTTAACTGAGGCAGAACCTCAGACTTCCTTTCCTTGGTGGGTATGTGAATATCCTAGAGTGGAGAAATGAACAGCAATGGTAGATCCCTGGGAATATGTGAAATTCCACTGGAAACGTTGGTGAGTTTTCTTTGCCTAAAGAGTCTCCAGAGTATGTAAATGTTCATATTTTGGCCCATATTTTACAGTGCACATGCTCCAAAGAATATAAAATGAACGGAAGGCCATAATTCATTGCAGAATTATGAGAGAATTCAATAACAAATGCTGCCAGATTCACACTCTGCCATGTTGTTCTCCTTGGTACACGAGTGTTATAGAGGAGGTAACCATCTGGTCCCTGTGATCATGACAGATGAAACTGAGTACTATGTAAACAGATAAGTTGTATTTCTAAACCACGATAGAAAGAACTTAGCTTATTGCTACTTGATTAGAATGTTAAAATCTGGGTTTAGGTTGAAGTGATGGATAAAACTCTGGGTATACAAACATGGATAGTTTAAGACATTATTTATTCATTAAATTCACAAACATTCACTGAGTGTCTGTCTTGCGCAGGGCACTGTTTAAAATTGGGGGACAAGCAGACAATATTCCTGCAATCACAGAATTTAGGCACTATTACTTTACATAAATCTTCTGTTAATGCCACCAGAAGCTAAGGAATTGAAGCTAATATTTTCACTTCCTTACTTTTATTATTGTCTTTCAAACATAATTTGAACCAATATAGAGCTCACAGTGGTAGACTGCCTATTAACTATATTCTAAACCTCCCCCCTTTTTTTTTTTTTTCATTAACTTTTTATTGTGGATTGAGTGAAAGTTTGCAGGACAGATAATCAGTTTTACATTCAACGAATCATACAACGTGTTTCATCACAATGATTACAATCCCTATCATGATGTACCATCAGTTAACAGTGTTTCCCACTATTCATTTCAGCTCTCTTTTTTTTAAACACTCAGGCATTTATAATAATTAACACCACCAAGGGGCAAATTCTGCAGGGCAAATTCTGCAAGTCTGCCTCCTGGCCACTATCTCTTAGTCCCTCTGTTCCCATGAATCCATAGTCCTCAGCCTCCCACCCTCTCCATGTCCCCATCTCTGCCTCCATCTCTAGTGTTGCTGTTTCTCTGGATAAGGTCCCTTAATCAGCTTGTGCTCTTCTCCCTTGACAGTCCTAGGGTCCTTTGTTTCTGGGCTATAAGATTAACCACTCCCTTATTTTTATTACAAAACTTCTACCTTTACAATTTTGACAGTCGCAATTAGTCATGATAACAATTACTCACTATTGAATCATAAGAATCTTATCCCCATCTCTTTTTTGTTTGTTTATTTATTAATGTTAAAAGAAGTTTTTATTATGAATTGAGTTAAAGTTTACAGGGTAGTTTATCAGTTTTACATTCCATAAATCAAATTTTGCTTCATTGCAATGATTACAATCCCCTCCATGTACCATCAGTCAACAGTATTTCCCTTTATCCCCCTCTTTTTATAAGGTCTTTATTGTGGATTCAATGAAAGTTTACAGGGCAGATCATCACCTTTATATTCAACAAATCATATACCCTGTTTCATTACAATGATTATAATCCCCTCCATGTACCATCAGTTAACAGTATTTCTCACTGTTCACTTTAGCTCTTTAAAAAGTAAAACAACAAAAAACATTCAGACAAATATAATAATTTACACTTCCAAAGGGCACATTCTGCAAGTCTGCCTTCTGGCCACCAGCTCTGAGTCCGTCTCTTCCCATGAATCTAGAGTTCTTAGCTGCTCCCCCTATTCTTGTCCCCATCTCTGCCTCCATCACAGGCATCGCTGCTTCTCTGGATAAGGTCCCACATTCTGATTGTGCCCTTTTCTCTTGATGGCCCTAGGATCCTGATGTTTCTGGACTGTAAGATTAAACAATCCCCTGTTTTTATTACAAAACCTCTACATTTACAATTGTGACAGTACAGTCACAATTAGTCAGGATAACAATTTTTCACTATTGAATCATATCCCCATCTCTTTTCACAAGACCCATCTAGACAAGATGAAAACTATTCAGTGGTAACTCTTTCTTCCCCCACACACTCTTAAATTAAACTCCCTCATGAAAGCTTGTAAATCAGTTACTTCATACCTTTGTAGCCCTCCTCCCCCCGTTATAGATAGCCAATGTCTAAGTTGCCCCGTTCCTATCAACCCTGTGTACAGATGGGATAGCATTGATAATTGATGCGAAGACTCCTTCCTTTTCTGTTGGTATTTTAGAGTTACTACCTCCATGAGTAAGAAGCTTTGGTAGCATAGTGGTTACAAATCAGGCTGTAAGCCGCAAGGTCAGCAGTTCGAAACTACCAGCTGTTCTACAGGAGAAAGATGAGGCTTTCTGCTCCCGTAAAGATTTATAGCCTCGGAAACCCTGTACAGGGTCACTATGAGTCGGTTCTGACTGCATAGCACATAACCACCACCAACCACCTCCATGAGTATAGGTCAGGTTCATTAAATTGTAGCAATTTACCCTTGTTTTCTTTATCAAAAAAAAAAAAAAATTTTTTTTTAAATCTTCCTCTACTTGAGTTCTGATTATCAAGCCATTGGGGCTAGGTAAAATGGGTACTGTCTGCAAGTTTGGGTGTTCTTGTGCATCTCCCTTCACTTCATGTCAGCTGGATGCTTCACTCTCAGCTCTAGTCCTCTGTGGCTATGTCCTTGTCCATGGGCTCAGGTGTCCCCAGGTCTCACAACACATTTGACCAACCAATCCTTCCTCTTCTCTCTCTCATCTCCATGTCAACAAGAGTCAATGGACTATGGTTGAATTCAGCCCATTTCTTTATTGCTGTCTATCCCCTCTTCCATTCACCAGTAGACCAGTGTGGTCGCCAGCAAGCTTACACACCTGCTCATGTGTTCCCTTTGAGTTTCAGTCTTAGAGGGGAGTTTGTCCTGAAGGATCTTGATTGTTTGCCTTGATGGCTTCCTGGCGAACAGCTTGCTTGTTCTTGTGGTAGCCAGTCATGCTGACATTTTTGTTTTGGGTTTTTCCTGGTGATCTTTCTTTGAAGATGTATCTTCTGTTGCTCTAGCTGTTCCAGGGTGGTCTGGTTGTCCTTGCTAGTGGGAACGTCCCACCTCAGAAGGTTCTGGATGGGATTCAGGATTCCACCTAAGGTTCTATACTCTGCAAAGTCTTTGCAAGAGGCCTATTTCACTGGCCAAGTTCAGGAACCCCTTTTAGGTATTCCAATCTGTTATGTGCTGAAGACGGGCTTACAAGTTTTCTGTAGTCATGTTTCCCAATGTTCCTTTCTATCCCACTCAAGCGTCTATTTTACAATAGTAGGCAAGGAAACCAATAATCATAAGACAGTCAAGCATTTTATTATTATTTATCCTCTTCAAACTGTGCCTAGATCCCTGTATCACAGAGCCCTGTTGTTCCAAGGTTGAGCATGCATCACTATTTACCTCTGTCCCACTTAAACCATGCAAATCTGTCTCAGTGTTCCCCTGTCTATCTTGTTCTTCCACCTCCTCCCCCTTCTTGTATTGCCCTCCCCAACACCAGAACTAAAACCCTCACCCCAACCCCACCATTGTTACCTTATATTCAATTAACGTTTCCCTCCATTTAAGAAAGTCTATTTTATCCTGTAATCTACCTGACCTTCTCAATACCTGGATCTCTGTTCCTCTGTGTTTACCTTCTTTCACATTGTAATTGTTTTGATAATAGCCTAATCTCCCATATCCTCTGTTCTTATAATTTTATTCTGTTCTCGACTCTTCCATTTGTTGATTGAGTTCCAGGTAATGCTGCCTTATACGTCAATCTCTGGTTGTTGTCTGTTCTTATTGGTTCTTAAAACTTCCTTTAGGACGTTTTTCATCGCATGGTTGGTTGTGGCAAACTCCCTTATCTTCTGTTTATCCTGGATTGTATTGAGTACACTGTCATATTTGATTAACAGCCTTGCCTGGGCGAGGATTCTTGGTTGGAAGTATTTTTCTTTCAAGGTTTTCAATATGTCTTCCCATTGCCATCTTGCCTGCATGGTTTCTGTTGAGAGATCCTACCTTAATCTGATTTGCTTGCCTTTGTATGTTACACAACTCTTTTCTCTAGCTGCTTTCAGGATTCTGTCCTTAATTTTGATTTTGGAGAGCTTGGTTATTATATGTCTTGCTGATTGTCTTTTAGAGTCTATCCTTCCTGGTGTTCATTGAGCTTCCTGAATGCTTATGTTTTTGATTTTCAGGATGTTGGGGAAATTTTCTTCCAGCAGCTCTTCCACTATCTCTTCTGTGGACCTGTATAATTCTTCCTGTACCAGAATGCCGATAATTCTTAAGTTATTCCTCTTCTTGTTGTCCAACATGAATCTTATACCTTCTTCAGATTTTTTTAAATCCTTTTTTTTGCTTGCTCTTCTATCTCAGTAATGTTGAGAGATTTATCTTCTATCTCACTAGTTCTGGCTTCTAACTCTTTAATTCTACTTCTTTGCCCTTTCAATGTATTGTCCATTTCTGATATTCTATTATTAATCATTTGTACCTCTTTCTGTAGGTTTTGAATTGTTTCCAGTGCTGTATCTATCTTATTGGATTGTTCCAGTAGCACTTTCCTGACTTCTTCCTTATTTTTATTAACTCCATTTTATAGTGTTTTGATACATTTTATAATAATTTTTCTGAATTCCTTCTCAGGAATTTCCAAAGCCTGCCCATCTTCCAGTATGGAGTGTAGGTCTACTTCCAGCTCATTTGCCTTCAGTCACTTTGTCTCGTTTCTGGACATGTGCTGATATGGTCATCTGTTTCTGTTTTTTGGGCATATTTCAGGAGTTAGCTGTGGCCTTAATACTTAAATGGGTATGGATTTTGGTATTTTTTATGCTTTTTGATTGCCTCCAGGTTGATGTGATCAGGAGATGGGCTTCCTTTTTCACTCTTCTTCCTGAGAAATTTCAAGATTCACTGTTGGTCATTATGACGTAACTCAAGATTTAATTTTTGGCCTGTTTCATTTTTAGTCTCCCTGTCCCACTCCACAACCCTTGTTCAGGCCTTTATCCTAGTGATAAGCACTTCAGGTCTGGCTGTGGCTGCTTTGCATTGCTGTGTGGTTTTAAATGGAAACTGTTCCTTTAAATTTTGAGGAGTACTGTGTGCATGCATAATAGAACCCTCTAGGAGTGGGAGTGGACACCCCCTCTAGTCACCAGAATGGAGGTCCACAGACAGTGAGAGACCAGTGAACAGATACACACCAAAAAGAATGTCCACACCTTTATCTCCATGGTTCTGTCAGACATCCGAGGCTGCTCTGATCCTTTCACTGTTCAGTCTTGCCCATGATGGCCACTCAGGGAGCAGCTGAGAACCTTGGATTAGAAAGCACTGGATTTCTTGCTTCAGCTACACATTCCACTGACTGTAGGACTTCCAACTTTCTAAATATTCCTTTATAGGTGGTTCAGAGTTTTGTGACCATCTCCTGAGCCCGTTTGGCCTAGTATTCTCTGTTGTTGTTGACAAAGATCCTCACTGCACGTCTACCCTATCTGCCATCTTTTTTGTTCCTATATTCTAAAATCTTAATATCATCTAGTCTAATGCTGACATTTGGATATAGATTTTTTAATTTGAAAATAATTGCTAACAAAGTTGTTAACTTCCTGAATTTTTTATGGGTAGGAGACTATGGATGCTGATTAAAAAGTGACTAATTTTAGTGATACATTAAATCAAAACCAAATGCACTGCTATCAAGTCTATTCTGACTCAGGGTGACCCTTTAAAGCAGAGTGGAACTGCTCCATAGGGTTTCCAAGGCCATAACGCTTCTGGAAGCAGCCTACCTTATCTTTCTCCTGCCAATTCACTGGTGGGTTAAAACTACAAACCCTACGATTAGCAACTCATAACTGAACCCACTGTACTACCAGAGCTCCTTAGTGAAACATTACTGTGATATATATAGCTATTAATGTAATTTATTAATTAACCTTAGTCAAACTGAAGTTTATAATGTTTAATTTCTCTTCAGAAAATTCATTTTTGGCTCAATTTTTTTTTAAAGTGAGGTGGGTTGCAAATCAATAAACAGAATAAAATGAATTCATATACCCCTCGTAGCCATTTGTTTTAATTTCTAGACTGCTGATTCCCTAGATTTCTAATGTGATTTCTGCCTCTCTTAGTGCTTACAACAAAATTTTGTACTTGCTGTACCAATTACATAGCCATATTTCACTTCATAAGCTATCATTAGTTTCTTTTCATTTACTCAGATCCAGTAATGAATGTATGCAGATGGTCTAAGTAGCTCAGGTGGCTTTTAGAATTAAATGCTAAGGAGATTATGAATTTCTGCTGCCTGCATTGACCAGAAAGCTTTGTAAAAGGATGTATAAAATTAGTAATCACTAGCTTGCTAGAAATTAAAAAACAAAAAAAACACAAAAACAGATTCAGATTTAAGAGAAAACTTTTTCATTTACTAAGAATCACACCGCAAGGAGGATAGAATGTTAATATCTGAATGAATATCACATTCTTACCGCATCAAATTATAGGCTTTCCTTTAGGTTGTTGTTGTTGTTAAGTGCTGTCATACACTATGACCGACTCATAGTGACCCTGTATAGGATTTCTGAGGAGCTTGAACCACCGACCTTGTGATTCAAACCGACATTGCAGTCTAGTGCATTAACCTACTATGCCACACCAGGTAGAACCTAAAACCCATTCTGAAAATTGCCTTGTCCCCTTCAGAGGAGACAGGACCTCATAATAACTAGGTTGTTGTTGTTGTGTGATAGTTTTCTATAAATTTTAGAGATTGTCTTTAAATTCTTGCCTGATATGTCACTGCAAAAACTTTTCACCAATCTGTAGGCTCTCTTTCTACTGTTTTAATTACATCTTTTGTTGCATATAAGGGTCTAATTTTTAGACTGTCCTAGTCATCTATTTTCTCTTATACTGTTTGTGTGTTTTTAGTTATGTTTGATGGTGTATTTATGCCATGTATTAGAGTCTCTAAATTTGTCCATATTTTTATTTTGATGATCTTTATAGATCTAAGTTTTACATTTTGGTATAGCCAGAGTGCTTCGTGGAGGCCAGGATGGCTAAACTTCATCTCTCATACTTCGGACATATTATCAGGAGAGACCAGTCACTGGAGAGGAATACCATGTTTGGTAAGGTGGAGGTTCAGAGAAAGAGAGGAAGACACCCAGTGAGATGGATTGGCAAGTGGCAGGATCAACGGGCTCAAGTGCGGCAACAATTGTGAGGTTAGGCCAGGACCAGGCAGTGTTTCGTTCTGTTACGCATAAGGTCACTATGAGTTGGTACAGACTTGATGGCACCTAACAACAACAACAACAAATTTAAACGTGTTGAGTTTATTTTTTTATACAGTGTGAGACATAGGTCTTGTTTTATTCTTCTGCAAATGGATTTCCACTTTTGCCAGCACCATTTGTTAAAGAGACTATCTCTTCCCCATTTGATGTGCTTTGGCCTTTTGTCAAAAATCAGCTGAATGTATGTGGATAAATTTATTCTTGGTTTTCGATTCTGTTCCATTATCTTTTGCTGTAACAGTACCAGGCTGTTTTGCAACTGTGGCTGTGTAGTAGTTTTGCAATCAGGAAGTGAGAGGCCCCCAACTTTGTTTTTATTTGCAATGCTGTGGTTATCTGAGGTCTATTTCCTTCCAATATAAAGGTTTTGTTTTTATTGTTAAGTGCTATTGCTATTGATCAGTTTTTCCATATCTTTACAGAATGATGTTGAGATCTGGATTTGGATTGCATTATATCTATAGATTGCTTGGGATAGTGTTGATACTTTCTCATTGTTATGTCTTCCTTTTCATGAGCATGGTATATGCTTCCATTTTTTATCTTTTGGTTTCTTATAGTAATGTTTTGTATTTTTCTTTGTGTAGGTCTTTGTTTCTCTGGTTAGATTTAATCTTAACTATTTTATTTTTGTGTGGCTCTTGTAAATGGTTTATCTGATTTCCTTTTCAGAGCTCTCTGAGTATAGAGGACTCTAACTGATTTTTGTATGTTCATCTTGAGTCCTGACACTTTGCTGACTCTTTCAATGAATTCCAATAATTTTCTTGCTGAGTGTTTGGGATTTTGTATGTATGTTGTTATTGTTATGTGCCATTGAGTTGTTACCTACCCATAATGACCTTATGCACAGCAGAACGAAACAGTGCCTGATCCTGGGCCAACTTCAATACTGTTGCCATGCTTGAGTCCATCGATGCTGCTACTTGGCAAATCTATCTCATTGGGGATCTTAATCTTTTTCTCTGACCTTATCAAACATGATATCCTTCTCCAGTGACTGGTCCCTCCTGACAATATGTCCAAAGTATGAGAGATGAAGTTTGGCCATCTTGGCCTCCAAGGAACACTCTGGCTGTAATTCTTCCAAAATGGATCTATTGGTTCTTTTGGCAGCCCATGGCACTTTCAGTATTCTTCTCCAACACCATAGCTCAAAAGCATCAATTCTTCTACGGTCTTCCTTATTTACTGTCCAGCTTTCACATGCATATAGGTGATTGAAAATATCATGGCTTGGGTCAGGAGTACCTTAGTCCTCAAGCTGACATCTTTGCCCTTCAACACTTTAAAAAGATCTTGTGCAGCAGATTTGCCTAATGCAATACATCATTTGATTTCTTGACTGCTGCTTCTGTGAGTGTTGAGAGTTGGTCCAAGCAGAATGAAGTCCTTGAAAATTCATTCTTTTCTCCATTTATAAGATTGTTGTTTATTGGTCCAGTGGTGAAGATTTTTGTTTTCTTTACATTGAGATGTAATCAATACCAGAAGCTGCGCTCTTTGATCTTCATCAGTAAATGTTTTAAGTCCTCTTCACTTTCAGCAAGCAAGGTTGCATCATCTGCATATCACAGGTTGTTATTGAGTCTTCCTCTAACCTGATGCCACATTTTTCTTTATAGAACCCAGCTTCTCGGAGTATTTGCTCAGCATCCAGTTTGAATAAGTATCGTGAAAGAATACAACCTTGTCGCACACCTTTCTTAATTTTAAAACATTCAGTGTTCCCATGCTCTGTTCAAACAACTGCTTCTTGGTCCAGGTACAGATTCCTCATGAGCACAATTAAGTGTTCCAGAATACTCATACTTCTTAATGTTGTCCATAGCTTGTCATGATCCACACAACTGAAAGCTTTTACATAGTCAATAAAGCACAGGTAAACATCTTTCTGATATTCTCTGCTTTCAGCCAAGATCCATCGGACATCTGCAATGATATCCCTCGTTCCACTGCCTCTTCTGAATCTGGCTTGAACCTCTGGAAGTTCTCTGTCAATGTATGATTTTAGCCGTTTCTGTATTACCTTTAGCAAAACTTTACTTGCATGGGATATCAAAGAGATCACCTGATGATTTCCACATTCCACTGGGTTACTTCTCTTTGGAATGCGCACAAATATGGATCTCTTCCAATTAGTCAGTCAGATAGTTTTCTTCCAAATTTCTTGGCAGAGATGAGTGAGTGCCTCCTGTGCCTCCTGACTTTCTTGAAATATTTCAATTTTTATTCCATCAATTCCTGGTGCCTAGTTCTTTGCCAATTCCTTCAATGCACCTTGGACTTTTTTCTTCAGTATCATTAGCTCTTGATCATATGCTACCTCTTGAAATGGTTGAACATTAATCATTTCCTTTTGGTACAGTGACTCTGTATATTAATTCCATCTTCTCTTGAAGTTTTCTGCATCATTCAATAATTTGCCCAGAGAATCTTTCAGTAACGAAAGTCGAGGCTTGAATTGTTTCTTCAGTTACCCCAGCTTGAGAAATGCTGAGCGTGTTCTTCCTTTTTGGTTTTTGTATATATAGGATCATATTATCTGCAAATAGAGTTTTATTCTGTGCCAATTAGGATACATTTTATTTCCCTTTCTTGACATAATCTCTCTTTTTAAAAATCCAGTTAATGATTTATAGGGTTCCTATTAGAGTCCTGATGTGGTGATGTGGGTTAATGCACTGGACTGCAAGGTTTGTTTGAACTGCAAGGTCAGTGATTCAAGCTCACCAGCCACTCCTTAGAAGCCCTATACAAGGCTACTATGATTTGGAATCAACTTGACAACACTTAGCACCACCACCACCAACAACAATTATAATAATTTAGCCAGTATACTAAAAAATTATTTTAATAAAAATAAAATGTTTTTGCAATAGTGTTATTACTGAAAAACCAGATAGCGAATGGTAGAAATTGATAATATTGTTTAAGGGTCCCTAGGAGCTCTCGTAGTGTAGTGGTTCTGAATCAGGCTGTGAACCACAATGTCAGCAGTTTGAAAATACCAGCTGTTCTGCGGGAGAAAGATGAGGCTTTCTGTTCCCGTAAAGATTTACAGCCTTGGAAACCCTGTACAGGGTCACTATGGTGGGAACCGACTCCACGACACATAACAACAACAAGTGGTACAGGGGTTAAAGTGCTCAGCTGTTATACAGAAAGCACACAGTCTAAATTCACTAGCTATTCTGTGGGAGAAAGATGTGACAGTCTCTGGTTACAACATGTAAAAAAAAAACTTTTGCTAAAAAATGTATCTGGTTAGCACACTATCTGATCTAGGGGAAGTACTTGGAAAGAGCAGAATATGAATTTGGTTTTGGGTTTTCATTCCAAATTATAGTAGGAATTAAATAAAGGAATTAGCTCAGCCAAGAATTAGTCAGTTTGCATGCAGAGATGGAGGGGAATTAGAAAAAGTTCAGAGATTTGGAGAGTACCAATGTTCAAGCTATTAACTGCTAGGCAAAATGATAAAGGTTTGAATCTACTGAGAAGTGTCTTGGAAGACAAACTTGAAGCTTTGCTTCTGAAAGGTCAGTGTCTTGAAGTCCCTGTGGAGCAGTTGTAATCTACACACATGAGGTTGTCATGAGTTTGAGTGGACTTGATGACAACTAACAACAGGATTAGAAATGTCACCTTTTCTGAACCTTTCAATTTTTTTTTTCAAAATTCCATTAAGCATTTTCTGAAAAACAAATGGACTCAGACTTGTGATAAAAACTTGATTAAAGTGTGACTTTCACACATAAATTTATAGCTTCAGATGGCCTCAAGGTAATCATTATTAAAATGGAGAAAGATTAGGATTGAGCTCAGTAACTAAGACATAAATCAGGTAAAGAAAATATGACTGGAAAAAACTTTTGATGTGGGTTTTGGCACATGAAATAAACTATAAAAAATGCACCAGAAGCCTAATAAAGTTTTGAGGGAATTGTGATATCAAAGAAATTACAAGTCTAATTGTAAAAGTTTGTTATAGTTTAACCCCCATTAAACAGCTCCTAAGTGGGGCATACTATTTATTTAACACCTACTTTAGATTTGGCCATGATATATAAAGATAGATAGGAAAGAACCTCCCATGATGCAAAGCTGACTCCATAGAAGCCAAGGAAGTTATTTTCAGGGAACAAAACCAGGGGTCACCATTTGGGTTAACCAAGCGCTAATTTCACTTGTTGTTGTTTTTAGGTGACATCAAGTTGGTTCTGATTCATAGCAATCCTATGTACAATAGAACAAAACACTGCCTGATCTTGCAACATCTTCACAACTGTTGCTATGTTTAAGCCCATTGTTGTAGTCATTGTATCAGTCCATCTCAGTGAAAGTCTTCCTCTTTTTCATAGATTCTCTACTTTACCAAGCAGGATATCCTTCTCTAAGGACTGGCCCTTTCTGATAACACGTCCTAAGTCCTTGAGACAAAGTATCACTATCCTCACTTCTCAGGAACATGACTGTACTTCTAAAACCTGTTCATTCTCCTGGCAGTTGATGATATATTTGTCATTGTTTGTTAATACCATAATTCAAAAGCATCAAATTCTTTGGTGTTCCTTATTTATTGCCCACTTTTCAAATGCATAAGAAGTGATTTAAAATGGTATGACTTGGACTCCGAGGCAGGCAATATCAAGGTCGGCACTCGAATTTTTAGTGTTGCCTAAAAGCTTGCAGAAGGAAGTCTGACAGAAACTGCATCCTATCCAAGCAAGAAACAGCGAGTTGTTGTTTGGAGAAGGCGGAGTAGGAACTGGGAGATGAGAAGAGGAGAAAGTGTTACCCATTTTCAGTATCAGTGGAGTTTGATGGAAAGAAATAGGCGTGTCTCTGGGGTGATTATGTATCGAAGCATTTGGAGAACATTGATTAAGGAAGCATCTCTGGTGAAAAACAACCAACTCACCAATGCTCGCCTATCTCCAGTACAGATGCTCCTGCAATGTATTATATAGTGTGTTATGTAGAGCCTAATACAAATAAAGTTAAAAAAAAAATGATACGGCTTGGGTCAGGCACATCTTAGTCTTCAAAGTAGTAACTTTGCTTTTTAAAACTTTAAAGAGATAATTTGCTGCGGATTTACCCAATGCAGTACGTTGTTGGGTTTCTTGACTGCTGCTTCCATGGACATTGGTTGTTTATCCAAATAAAATGAAATCCTTGACATCCTCAGTGTTTTATTCATTATCATAATGTTACTGATTGGCCCAGTTGTGAGGATTTTTGTTTTAAATTGAGGTATAATCCATACTGAAGGCTGGAGTCTTTGATTTTCATCAGTATGTGTTTCAAATCTTCTTTGCATTCAGTAAGCAAAGTTGTGCCATCTACATACCTCAGGTTGTTAATGAGTCTTTCTCCAATCTTCATGCCTCATTATTCTTCATAATGTCCAGCTTCTTGGATTTTTTTTTTTTTTCTCTCAGTATACACATTGAATAAGTATGGTAGAAGGATGCAACCCTGGCATACAGCTTTCCTGGTTTTAAACCATTCACTATTTCCTTGTTCTATTCAAATAACTTCCTGTTAGTCCATGTATAGATTCCTCCTGAGAATAATTAAGTTTTCTGAAATTCTCATTTTTATCAAAATTCAAGCCTCAGGTTGCAATACTAAGGTGTCTATGAACAAAATATTGAACAATGGAAACATCAAAATAAGATGGGAGGAATAAACAAAGTCAATGTACCATAATGAACTGATTGATATTCAACTATTTCAGAAGATATCATATGATCACGAACCAATGATATTGAAGGAAGAAGTCTAAGCTGCACTATAAGCATTGGTGAAAAACAAGGCTCCAGTAATTGATAGAAAACCAATGAAAATGTTTCAACAAATGGGTAGACATGCTAAGAAATTTGCAAAACAGATACTTCATCAACTGACTGGAAGAGATACATATTTGTTACTATTCCAAAGAAAGATGACCCAATGAAATGTAGAAATTATTGAATAGTATAAAATACAAGTAAATTTTTGCTGAAGATAATTAAAAGCATGATTGCATCTGTACAACAACAGAGAGCTGTCAGATATTCAAGTTGGTTTCAGAAGAGGACATGGAATGAAGGCTATCATTGCTGACACCAGATACGTCTTGTCTAAAGGCAGAGAACACCAGAAAGTTGTTTGCTTGTGCTCTATGTACTATGCAAAAGAATTTGAGTAGGTGAATCATAAAAACTATTAGTGTTATTGCAAAGAATGGGAATTCTAGACAATTGTGCTCATATGGAACCTGTACAAATACCAAGAAAAAGTTGTTCAAGTAGAACAAAGGTATACTGAAGGTTTTTAAATCAAGAAAGGTGTGCATCAAGATTATACCCTTTCACCATACATATTCTTTAAAAAAAAATCAAACAAACAAAAAAACAGAAAACAACAAAAAAACTTTTATTGTATATTGAGTAAAGGTTTACAGAATATATTATCAGTTTTACTTTCAGGAAATCATACACCTTGCTTCATTAAAATGATTGCAATCCCCAATGTGTACCATCAGTTAGCAGTATTTATCTCTATTCACTTTAAATATTTCATTCTTCCCTGTATCTCCTGCTACCATAATCTTTCCTCTGCTAACCTCCCTGTTGTATATTATCTGCTTTGTCACCCATGTTAATATGTGTCTGCACTGTAGCCCATGAATAACTTTTCCTCCCCTTCCTCCCTGTCACAATTATTTTCTTTTATTAAGAAGATCTTTTCTTACCCCCTCAGTACACAGGGTTGCTATGGATGGGCAACTTAGACATTTTGGCTACCCAAAATGGGGAGGCTACAAAGGCATGAAGTGACTGGCTTACAAGCTTTCAAGAGGAAGCCTAGATCCAGAGGGTGTGGAGGAAGGTAGAATCTCCAGTGAGTGGTTTTCAACCTGTCTGGACAGGGCTAATGAAAGGAGATGAGGATAAGACTCTTGTGGTTCAATAGTGAACAATTACTATCAGGACTGACTGTGAGAGTTGCAAATGTAAAGGCAGACATTTTGTAACAAAAGGAGGGGAGTGGTTGATTTTGCAGTCTAGGAGTGCAGGATCTGGGATCATCAAGGGAGAAGAGTGGAATGAGGGACCCTATCCAGAGAAACAGTGACGCCAGAGATAGAGGCAGAGATGACAACGTGGAGAAATGGAGTGGCTGGAACTCTGAACTCAGGGAGGGAGAAGGTCTGTGTGATGATGGCTGGGGAACAGGCTAGTGAGGTGTACCCTTTGGTTGTTTGATGATGCATGGAGGGGATTGTAATCATTGCAATGAAACGAAATACGGTATGATGAATGTAAAGCTGATGTTCTCCTCAATTCACTCAACTCACAATAAAAACTTAAAAAGAAAAAAGAAAACCTTTTCTTAACTTTTTACAATGTTGGTCTCAACAATATTCATCTTTTTGTGATTGGCTAATTTCACTCAGCATAATATCCTCCAGGTTCACTCATGTTGTGAGGTGCTTCACAGATTTATCATTATTCTTCAACATTGCATAATATTCCATTGTGTGTATGTACCAAAGTTTCTTTTCTCATCCCTCTGTTGATGGACAGTTAGAATATCTCCATCAAATTGCTGTGTCTCTTGTAGACTGCATTTTTTTTTAAAGATAATGAGTACTTTATTCAATGCACTGGAACTTTGGGTCTCTGAAAAGAGTAATTTCCATAAGATGGAACACTAGTTCCATCTGCGGCTCTGACACAGGCCAGAATAAGAGAGGAGACACTTCGGTAAAGGGCCTGTGTGTTGTTGCTAGGCAGGAGAAGCTTCTTGGGGAATTTATTAAGTGTGGCACTGTGGATCAGCACTGGACCTTGAAGCACAAGGACGGCAGTTCAAATCCACCAGCTGCTCCTCAAAACCCTGTACAGGGTCACTATGAGTTGGAACCGACTCAACTGCACTTAACAACAAAAAAAAGGGGACTTCAAAAATTTGTGGAAAATTTCCATTATCTTTCAATTTCCATTTTTAACCAACTTTGTGAAGCCCCCTCATATTACATCAAATGGCTACTAGAAGAAAACTCTAGTTTGAGAAAAGAGAGACAAAGGAGAAAAAGCTAAGGACGAGTATGATGTCATATAGAAAACCCAGAAAAGGAAAAGGAGAGAGCAGATATATCAGGAGCCTGGGAAGTAAAATCAAATAATTGGTGGAAATAAACCAGAAATAGATGAATTCAGACAAGGACAAGGTAAGACATATTTTCAAACCAGGCTAGAATCTGAATTGTTGTTGTTAAGTGCTGTCGAGTCAGTTCTGTCTCATAGCAACCCTGTATAGCGTTTCTGAGGAGCAGCTGGTGAGTTTGAACCACCGAC
>NW_006408630.1:9333637-9335029 GCF_000296735.1 Chrysochloris asiatica
TTTATTTTGATGTTCAGGTCTATTAATTTTCAAGGTAAATTACAGGTTACCCTGTAATTCATTAAATTTTTTCCCTATTTAAAACAGTCTTTTTTATCTTGAAATCTACTGGATTTCCTTGCCATTTGGAAGTTCTGTATCTATACCATTCCTTCTTTGAGATTTGTAGTTGACTTCATTATAAAGCGGTGTATCTGGCTTCTTATGTTTAGTCTTTTAGACTTGTTTTACTTTAAGGACTTTAATATCTGGATTGAGTTCTGGGTGGTGTTGTAATATATCACAGGTTGCTATGTGTTGTTGTTGTCTGTCCAAAGAACTTCCCTTGGAAGTTTATGTAAAGATGGCCTGGTCATTACAAATTCCTTTAATTTCTGTTTATCAGGAGATGTCCTTTTTTCACCTTCATATTTGAGGGATAGTTTTACTGGGTATATGTTTCTTGGTTGGCACTTTTTCTCTTTCTGGATTTTTTATATAACATTCATTGCCTTCTTGCATGCATGGTTTTTGCTGAGAAATCAGACTTTAGTCTTGTTGCTTGTCCTTTGTAGATAACTTTTTGTTTTTCCTGAGCTGCTTTCAGGATTCTTTCCCTGTGTCTGGTTTTGGAAAGTTTGATTATGATATGTCTTGGTGATTTCTTTTAGGATCTATCCTGTTTGAGTTTGCTAGCTTCTTGTATGCTTATCTTCTTGTCTTTCATGATGTTAGGGAAGTTTTCTTGCAACAACCCTTTGATAATATTCTCTGTGCTTTTTATTGTCACTTCTTGTTCTGGAATGCTAATCGCCCATAACTTGTTCCTCTTTAGACTTTCTTTGGGTGTTTTCATTATTTTCTCTGATTGTCCTAGCATACTAGCACTGCAAGATATATATTCAGACTCACTAATTCGAGTTTCCATTGTTTTGAATTACTTCTTTGCCCTTTCAGTGTGTTGTGAATCTCTGAAATCTTAGAATTAATCTTCTGGATTGCTAATTGTAGGTTTTATATTGTTTCAAAATTTGGATTTAGGAGAGAACAAACAAGATGGTGGATCAGGTAGAAGTGCAGTAAGGAGCTCCATCAGCAACAAAACAGAATACAGGACCAAGCAGGCTCAGGGGATGGTCCCAGAACTCTGAACAACATATAAAGGAATATTTAGAAGTTGGAAGGCTTACAGCTAGGGGAATGTGTAGCAGAAGCAAGAAATCCATCGCTTTCTAATTCAAGATGCTCAGATGCTCCAGGAGCCACCATCTTGGGTGAGACCAAGTAGGGGAAAGATTGGAGTGGCCATAGACACCTGGCAGAACCGCAGAGATAAAGGTGTGGACATTCTTTTCTTTTGGTATCTGTTCATTGGTCCCTTGCTGTCTGTGCACCTCCATTCTGGTGACCATA
>NW_006408630.1:9335939-9340763 GCF_000296735.1 Chrysochloris asiatica
TTTCTTGTTTCTTCATGTGAGCTAAAATTGCCTATTGTCTCTGGGGCATTGTGGGGTTGTCATCTCTGTATTTAATTGATGATTATATGATGATGTGTTCTTGGGACCTCACTAACTATTTCCTGTGAGTGTAGTTAGAGAATGGAAGCATGTATACTGTTGTTATTTGCCGTTTATGCACTTCAGTTTAGAATGGGTTTGTCTGGTGTTGGCTGCTGTCTGTCATTGAAGTAGTTCATGGAGACTCTTGATGAAGCTGATTTCAGTGTTTTCTAGTATCACAAGGGCATTTGGGGGCAGGGTGACTGGTTACATGCTGGTCTGGTGGCTCTACATTTCCTGTAGGGTTGGAAACAAGCCTGCCTGAATTTAGGCACCAAATTGGCACACCAACCATGTAGTACCTAGCGTAAGGAAGATATTCAATACATTTGGTCTGATTTCTCTCTTTCTTCACTTGGAATTATTGATATCTAGAGATTTGTTTATGTGCTGCTTTTTCTATTGGATTTCTACATGCACCAAATGGCACAGTTCCACAGTTCTCTTTTTAATACCAGGCCGCATGGGGTATAACTTATCACAAATAACAATAATCTGTGTAGATGAGATATTTATTCAAGCTAATAAAACTGAAATATGTTAGCATTTTATTTGGATATGTGTGAATTATTTTATATAAGCAGGAAACCAAAGAAATTTGTTATTTTAAAAATGTTAAAGGCTGTCTTCAGGGTCTGGAGACATAAGGGAATTCTTAATCTTAATCTTGCAGTCTCAGAAAGTCTGTCTAAGCAACTGCTCCGCTGAGACTTTATGAAGGCTGTTTAAAACTGGCCACATTAACAAGTGGTAAAACAAGGACAGTTATATAGAATTGAACAAGTTCATTTCAGTTGCAACCATGGCTAATCACTAAACAGTTGGATTAAGAACTCAATCGAGTGGCTAAAAATAGTTGATTTAACAGAGAAATAGATAGTTGACTATTTTGTTATGTGTGTTTTCTATATATGGGAATAAGCTATTTTCTCACTGTGTACCTGTATTACATTGCTGACTGTTATAGCCACAAGTCCCCCTTTCAGGTCTTTGTTTGCAGCTCCTTTAAATTCCAGAGATTTGTGCTAAAAATAGTTGTTCCATTTTCTCATGACTGCACTCATATCTACCAGCCTGTTTCTCTCACTCCTTAGGAGGCCATATCTACATTAACATTTCTTTAGCGAGTCTTTGTAGTATTTCTTTTCCCCTCTGACTACAGATGACCCATATTGCACTTCCTCTGCCAGGTTGCAGTGTAGCTAGCATTCAGAATTCTGAAACAGCAGGAGCTCCAGACGACTCTGACAGCAGCATTCAGCCGCAGTGGTAGGGACTCTTTGGGAAAGGAGGAACCAGAGTAAATATTTCAAGTAGAAAAAGTCACTGCTCTGAAGTAGTGGCTTCAAAGAACATGACAGAGATATTAGTGTGAAACATGAGGTAAAACGGAAGCAGGAACAATGAGAGATTATTAAACAAAGAAACAATGAGAGTTTTGGAAAAAAATAGTGGGCCAAATTTTAGAATGTACTTTTTTATTTTTCATATTTCAATATTTCAGTGTTCAAAAAAAGGAAAAAGAAAACAAGTTTAAAAGTATCTGGATATCATATACTACCCTTAGTTGCTAATCCTTTAAAATAACTCTCTCCTAAGAAAGAATTTGAAAAATGCAACAGGCTTAAATATGTATTTTTATTTTAACCACTTATAATTTTTCAATTAGAAGTTTGAGAGCTATCCTATCTCTTTATAATAGCCATTATATTACTTCAAAGATTCTGAACTATTTCAAAGAAAACATAAATCCTTACAAATGGAACAATAAGTAAGGATAAACGGAGAAAAGATTGAATGGTAAAATACTTCATTTTGCTTGGATCAACACTCATGGAAGTTATTGTAGAAGTCAAGAAATCAAAACACATATTACATTGAACACTACATTGAGCAAATATGCTGCAAAAGACCTCTTAAAAGTATTAAGTGCAAAAATGTCATTTTGAAGACTAAAGTTTACTTGATCAAAGCCAGAGGATTTTCAATTGCATTATGTGTATATGAAAGCTGGTCAATGAATAAGGAAGATCAGAGAATAATTGATTCATTTGAATCATGGTGCTGGCAAAGAGTGTTGAAAGTACTATATATTAGTTTAATAGTGTGTGGGGAAAGAAAGAGTCAACACTGAATTGTTTTCATCTTTTCTAGATGGGTCTGGTGAAAAGAGATGGGGATAAGATTCTTATGATTCAATAGTGAGTAATTGTTATCATGACTAATTGTGACTGTCACAATTGTAAAGGTAGAAGTTTTGCAACAAAAACAGGAGAGTAGTAATCTTACAGTCCAGAAACAAAGGACCCTAGGACCATCAAGGGAGAAGAGCACAAGCAGAATGCGAGACCTTATCCAGAGAAGCAGCGATACAGAGATGGAGGTAGAGATGGGGACATGGAGAGAGGGAGGAGCTGAGGACTCTAGGTTCATGGAAAAAGCCCTCTCCCATGAGTCTCCCAGGAGGCAGACTTGCAGAATGTGCCCTTTGGTGGTGTCAATTATTATATATGCCTGAGTGTTTAAAAAAAAAAAAAAAGTTACAGTGAATAGAGAGAAATACTGTCAACTGATGGTACATGGTGGGGATTATAATCATTGTAATGAAACAAGGTATATGATTTGTTGAATGCAAAACTGATGATCTGCCCTGTAAATTTACACTCAATCCACAATAAAAACCTTAAAAAACAAAACAAAAAAGGAAGTACTATATAGACTGTCAGAGGAACATACAACTCTGTCTTGGAAGAAGTTCAGTCAGAATGATCTTTAGAGGCATAGATGACAAGATTTCGTTTAAAAAGTTTTGTCCATAATATCAGGAGGAACCGCTGTTATTGTTGTTATGTGCTGTAGAGTTAGTTCTGATTCATAGTGACCTGGTATGGGGTTTCTTAGGAATAGCTGGTGACCTTGAACCACTGACCTTGTGGTTCAAACTGACATTGTAGTCCTTCACATTAACTTGCAACACTATACCAGAACTCCCAAGAGGTACTGAGGGGGTGGCGGTGGTGTGCTATGGAGTTGGTTCTGACTCATAGTGGCCCAGGATAGGGTTTCCAACTAGTCCCTGAAAAATGATATTATACTTGGCACAGTAGAGGGTCAGTGACAAAGAATAAGACCTTCAATGAGATGTTTTGACACAGTGACTGCAAGAATGAGCTCAACATAACAATTGTGAGGCTGGTGCAGGACCGTGTTTTGTTGAGTTGTACATAGGGTCGATATGAGTTGAAACTGACTTGACAACACCTAACAACAGCAACATCTCAAAATTGTTACTGGAAAGGGTTTATGATATATATATATATCATAACAGGGTCACTATGAGTCAGAACCGACTGTACAGGGTCACTATGAGTCAGAACTGACTCCATGGCACACAGCCACACCACCATATCCATAAGTGAAGGTTAAGTTAATCAAATGATAACTTACTTCTTGTATCAAACTTCTTTATCTTCCTCTTGTCAAGTTCTGATCATCAAGTCATCCAAAGCTAGGTCAAATGGGTACTATATGAAAGTTTGGGCATTCTTGTGTGCCTGCCTCCACTTCATTTCAGGTGGATGCTTCACTCTCAGCTCTAACCCTCCTTGGCTAGGTCAGTGTCCATGGGCTCAGGAGTTCCTAAGTCTCCCCAAACTTTGGGCTAACAAACCCTTCCTCTTCTCTTGACAGGAGTCTATGAAACATGGTTGAACTCAGCTCATGTCTTTATTACTGCCTTTCCCCCACTTCCACTCACAAGTAGATCAGCGTGGTCACCAGTGAGCTTACATGCCTGCTCATGTATTTCTTTTGAGGTTCAGTCCTGGAAGGGGGTTTGTCCTAAAGGGACTTGATTGCTTGCCTTGATGGCATCCAGACGAACAGCTTGCTTTTTCTTGTAATAGCCAAATGGTCTGCCGTTTTTGTTTTTTCCGGCTGGTCTATCTTTATTTTTTCCTGCTGGTCTTTCTTTCAAGAAATATCTTCTGTTCCTCTAGCCTCTCTGGGCTGGTCTTAATGTCCTTAAAGAGGTCCTGTGCAGTAGATTTGCCTAAAGTAATACTCCATTTGATTTCTTGACTGCTGTTTCCATGAATGTTGACAGTTGATCCAAGCAAAATGAAGTCACTGACAACTTCAAACTTTTCTCTGTTTATCTTCATGCTATTTATTGGTCCACTGGCAAAAATTTTTGTTTGCTGTTTATTTAGGTGAAACTTACACCAAAAGCTGTGGTCTTTGATCTTCATCATTTAAGTCTTCTTTACTTTCAGCAAGTAGTGTGGTGTCATCTGCATCATCTTCCTCCAAACCTGATGCCATGTTGTTATTCATATAATCCAGCTTCTTGGATTATTTGCTCAGCATGCAGACTGAATAAATATGGTGAAAGAATACAATCCTTTTAATAATTTTAAGCCATCTAGTGTCCCTTTGTTCTGTTTGAACGACTGCCTCTTGCTCTATGTATAGGTTCTTCATGAGTACAATTAATTGTTCTGAAATAATCATTCTCTGCAATGTTGTCCACAGCTTGTCATGATCCACACTGCTGAAAGCCTTTGCATTGTCAATAAAGTATAGGTAAGCATCTTTATCAAATTCCATGTTTTCAGTCAAGATCTATCTGACATCAGCCAATGTCCACATTGTTGTCTGAAGCCAGCTTGAACACTCCTTGCCAATGTACTATTGCAGCCATTTAAAAATTTATCTTAATTT
>NW_006408630.1:9341727-9342943 GCF_000296735.1 Chrysochloris asiatica
TTTGGTCTTTCATATTCTTTGTCCAACTTTCACATGCATATGAGACTAATGAAAATACTGTGGGTGGGATCAAGATTGGTAGGTAGTTCAAATCCATCAACTGTTTCTCCAAAAACCTATACTATAGGTTGGAACCGACTTGACAGCACTTGACAACAACAACAACAATGTGATATTGTATTGCAGCAACACTAGAGAACTAAAAGACCAGATATTAAAAAATCTCCTTTCAATAAGATTACACTAATTTAACTGTCACTAGCAATGAATGAGAATACCTGTTTTCTACATTCATGCCCAAAAAGCATATTTAAAAATTTCTGTCAATCTGACAGCAATTAAATGATATCTTGATATAGTTATAATTTAGATTTCTTTTGGGATAAGAGAGAGTATTTTACTTGTTTTCACATTAGCACAAATTTAATGGTTTAAAAGAGCGTGTACATTTATTATCTTAATTTCCATGAGTCATGAATCCTGGCACCAGAAAGCTGAGTCCTCTTCCATTCAGAATATAACCAGGATGACATTAAAGTGTCAGTGACCTGTATTCTATTAGAGGTTCAAATAGGAGGGATTGGCTTCTAAGGTTATTCAAGTTCTTGGCACAATTCAGTTCCTTGTAGTTGGAGTACTGAGGCCACCATTATTTTGCTGGAGATTGGTGTGAAATCTTCCTCAGCCCCTAGTAGCATGGCCTTAATATTTTCAAAGTCAGCAGACAATCTCTCACTTCAGTTTGCTAAGATGGAGTCTTATACTATACAAGGTATCCAAGGGAGTGACTATCCCATCATCTTTGCCATATAAAGTAACATAATTGTAAGGGTAGTTGTTCTATTAAATTCACAGATCCTGAGCATACTGAAGAAATGAGATTATAAAGGGTCTGTACACAAGCGATCAGGAATTTGTGGAATATCTTCAAAATAAGCATTTTTCGTAAGTTTATGAGCCATTTGCATTTCCTTCCAGTGAATTATCTATTGATATTGTTTGCTTACTTTGTTTTCACAGATTCTGAAATTAGAAAAGTTGCATGAGGAAATAAACCAAGAGTGAAGTAAAATTATAAATCCATTGGGTAAGCTATGCCCTTTCAGAAAAGGTACAATGCGTGGTGAACAAATTGTGCAGCCAGAGTGCTCCTTAGAGACCAACATGGCCAAACTTCATCTGTCATACTTTGGACATATTGTCAGGATGGACCAGT
>NW_006408630.1:9343423-9345079 GCF_000296735.1 Chrysochloris asiatica
TTTGCTCTTTTAATAAATCATTAATTTATGAAAATTTAGCATTAATCTCCTTGATTTCTGTTTGCAGATTTTGTTTTTTGCAATTTTCATTTATTTTGTCTGTTTGTGCTTGTTGTGTTTTTCAGAATCTTCTAAATTATTTTATTTGTTCTTCTTGCTTTCCTCTGAAGGTTTCTCAATCTTTTACTCAATCCGTTGAGGGTACCTAAATATTCTTTGAATTCTTTCTTAGGTAGTTCCAATACCATCTCTTCTTCATAAAAATTTTCTGGCTGTGCATTGTGGTCACTTTTTTGAGTTACTCTCTCTTGTATCTTTTTGTGAACTTACGTTGTTGTCTTTGAGACATTGTGGTGTCATTGTATTTGCATTTAATTGATGATTGCATGCTGCTTTGGTTTTTGGCAGTATAGAGTATAGAATGCCTCCACCCTATGCAACTTTTTTACAGTTCTCCTTTAGCCATTCATGCAGCTCAGTTTAGGGTAGGTGTAATAGTTAGAGTCTATGTCAACTTGATGAGGCCAAGGTTCCCATGGTTTAGCAGTTGAGATGTAACCATATACCCATGGCAATGAACCCGAATACAGGCATAGTTAACTCTATGATGAGCAGCCAATCAGCTGAAGTGATGCTTCCTTGGAGGTGTGGCTTGTTCCCAACATAATAGACATGTGGGAAAGACTCTCTCTTGCACTAGGACTCTGCAATTCCTTTATAATAAGCTTTTCTCTCTCTCTACATATATACATATATATGTTTCACTGGCTTTGCTTCTCTAAAAGACTCAGTCTAAGAATGTGGTTCTGAGAGAGTAGGGTTCTAGAGAAACAAAATCACAAGGGTGAATTTTCTAAATTGGTACTTAAGTCTGACTAATCTTAAAGGCACTGACATAGGGTGGAGGCATGTCTGACCTCTGCTTCATAGGAATCAGTCTTGGACTGATTTTGAGTGTCATCCTCTTTCCCCCTTGTGAAGCCACACATGGTTTTTGCATCAGGCATCAAGAGTGGGGTTCATTGCAATGACTCCAGACTCATGGAATCATGAGGTTTTGTATGAAAGAGAACCAAGGGTATGGGAAGTGAAACTTGATTTTTAGATGTTTGAATTAGCAATGTAGGATAAATACTGGACCACAAGTTTGATTTGAACCACAAGGTGGTGGTTTGAACCCACCAGCCACTCCTCATAAACCCTATACAGGATTGTTATGTGTTGGAACAGACTCAATGGCACTTAACAACAACAACAGTGACTGAAAGAAATGTAGGAGATAAAATGCTTTAGCAGATGGGAGAGTGGCAGTTTCTGGAGTTGTGTAGAGCTATTGTCAGGATGGTTAAACAGGATGGCTAACAGGGGGCCAGGGCCAAGTAGAATCTACCCTGCCAGAGGCCAAATGCTATATTCATATGAATGAGGTCATCCAAGTGAGAAGAAAAGTTTTAACTTGAATATTTTTTAAAAGTTTATGTGTTTGACTGCCTTTTTTTAAAAAAAAGGTTTTTATTGTACATTGAGTGAAAGTTTACAGGGAACATCATCAGTTTTACATTCAACAAATCATATACCTTGTTTCATTACAATGATTATACTCCCCTCCATGTACCATCAGTTAACAGTATTTCTCTCTATCCACTTTAGTTTTTT
>NW_006408630.1:9346284-9347387 GCF_000296735.1 Chrysochloris asiatica
TTAGTGTACTGGGTTAATAGGGGTGGGCAATTTAGGCATTAACTATAAAAAATGGGAGACTATAAAAGTGGTGTTGTCAGCATTCTACTGTTATTCATGTATAGAATAATATCATCTGCAAACAGAAAGTTTTACTTCTTCTTTACCAATCTAGATGTCTTTAATTTCCCTATCTTGCCTTATAGCTCTGGCTAAGACTTTCAACACAATATTGAATAGGAGTGGTGGTAAAGAGCATCCTTGTCTGGTTCCTGTTCGCAAAGAGAAAGTTTTCGGTTTCTCTCCATTAGAGTGATGTTGGCTGTTGGTTTTGTATATATGCTCTTAATTATGTTGAAGAATTTCCCTTGAATTCCTACTTTGTTGAGTGTTTTTATCAGAAATGGATGTTGGATTTTGTCAAATGCCTTTTCTGTATCAATCGATATGATCATATGTTTCTTTTTCCCTTTTCTTATTTATATGGTGGATTACATTGATTGTTTTTCTGGTGTTGAACCATCCTGGCATCCCTGCTATGAATCCCACTTGGTCATGATGTATTATTTTTTTGATGTGCTGTTGAATTCTGTTGGCTAGAATTTTGTTGAGAACACTTGCATCTATGTTCTATAATTTTCTTTCTTAGTGGTGTCCTTCCCTGGTTTTGATATGAGGATTATGCTTGCTTCATAAAATATATTAGGAAGTTTTCCATCCTTTTTTATATTCTGGAATAATTTGAGTAGAACCAGTGACAGCTCTTCCATGAATGTTTGGTAGAACTCACCAGTGAAGCCAAAAGGACCTGGACATTTTTTGACTGGGAATTCTTTGAGGACTTGATTTATTTCTTCTTTTGTTATAGTTCTGTTCAAGCTTTCTACTTCACTCTGTATAAGTTTAGGTAGATTTTGTTTTTCTAAAAATGTATTCATCTTCTCTAGATTTCCAAATTTGTTTGGACACTCTTCATAGTATTCTTTTGATTTCCATTGTTTCTGTTGTGACACCACCATGTGGTTTCTTATGCATATTATTTGTGTCTTCTCCCTCTTTTCTTTTGTTAGGTTTGCCAATGGTTTGTTGATTTTATTAATTCTTTTAAAGAACCAGCTTCTTGT
>NW_006408630.1:9347771-9352359 GCF_000296735.1 Chrysochloris asiatica
TAATTTTATAGCATTGTGATCTGAGAAGATGCTTTGTAAATTTATGGTATCTTGTTTGGTGGTCTATTCTGGAGACTGTTCCATGGTCTGTGTACACATGGTCTATTCTAGAAATTGTACAGATGATCTATTCTGAAGAATGTTCCTTGTGCACTGGAAAATAATGTGTATTGTGTTGTTGTTGGGTTGAATGCTCTGTACACCTCTATGAGGTCAAGTTGGTTGATTGTGATGTTTAGTTCCTCCGGGTCTTTGTCAAGTTTCTTTCTGGTTCTTCTATCCTTTTACAAAAGTAGTGTATTAAACCCTTCTACTATTATTGTAGATTTATGTATTTCTTTCTTGAATTCCATTAGGCTTTGCTTTATATATTTTGGGGCTCTTTCATTGGGAGCAAAGATATTTATTATGGTTATGTCATCTTGTTCATTTGACCCTTTAATCATGAGATAATGTCCTCCTTTACAGCTTATGCTGGGTTTTGCCTTCAAGTTTATTTTATCAGAGATTAGTATTGCCACTCCTGCTTATCTTTTTATTGCAATTAGCTTGGTATATTGTTTCCATCCTTTAACTTTTAATCTGCTTTTGTCTTTGTGTATAATGTGTGTCCCTTGCAGACTGCGTATTGAAGGATCTTGTTTTCTTATGCATCCTGCCACTCTCTGTCTCTTGTCTGGTGCATTAAATCCATGGACATTCAGTGTAATTATTGATAGGTATGAATTAATTGCTTTCATTATGGTAATTTTTGTGTGGTGCTGTAGGTTTATTTGTTCTGCATGCCTTTCTGTGCTAAGTTCATGTTTTTGTGTGTGTGTGTGTTCTTTCTTGTCAGTTTTCTCATTGTTTTAATATTTCCATGTTTTTTCTTGGGTTTTCATTTTCTTGATATGTTGCGAAGTATTAATTTTCTTTGAGGTTTTTTTATATTCTTTTAAATTTGTCCTCCCCTTAAAACAGTCTATTTTATCCTGCAAGCTACCTGACTTCCTCATCCCCTGGACCTCTGTTCCTATATTTTTCCCTTCTTGCACATTGAGATTATTTTGAACATAGACTGACCTCCCAGATCCTCTGAATTTGTTTTTGTAGTTCTCAACGCTTCCATCTGTTGACTGAGCTCTGAGTAGTGTTGGCACATATGTCAATCTCTGGTTGTTGTCTGTTCTTATTGGTTCTCACTACAAGAACTCCTTTTAGGGTGTTTTGAAGAGCTGGATTGGCTTTGACAAAGTCCCTTAGCTTCTGTTTATTCTGGAATGTTTTGATTACACTGTTTATTTGATTGATAGCTTTGCTGACTAGATGATTCTTGGTTGGAAGTTTTTTGCTTTCAGAGTTTTATATATGTCTCCCCATTGCCTTCTTGCCTGCATGGTTTCTGCTGAGAGATCAGAGCTTACTCTGATTTGCTTGCCTTTGTAAACAACACTTCTCTTTTCCCTAGCTGCTTTCATTATTCTCTTCTTGTCTTTGCTTTTGGAGAGGTTGATTATGATATAGGTTAGTGATTTTCTCTTGGGATCTATCCTTCCTAGGGTTTGTTCAGCTTCTTAAATGCTTATATTCTCATCTTTCATGATGTTAGGGAAATTTTCTTCCAGCAGTTCTTCAACTATCTCCTCTTTGGTCTTTGATCCTTCATGTTCAGGAATTCCAATAACACTCAGGTTATTCCTCTTCATGTTGTCCAACATGAATCTTAGACTTTTTCAGATTAAAAAAAAATCCTTTTTTTCTGCTTGCTCTTCTATATTAGCAGGATTGAGAGATTTGTTTTCAAGCTTTCTGGGTCTAGCTTCCATCTCTTTAATTCTACTCCTTTGCCCTTTCAGTGTATTGTCTATTTCTGATATTTTATTACTGATTGTTTGGATCTCTTTTTGCAGGTTTTGAATTGTTTCCAATGCTATTTCTATCTTATTTGATTGTTCCTGTAGCACTTTTCTTTCTTCTTTCTTATTTTTTCTCAACCTCTCTGAGGAACGTTTGGATGTGCCTCATTATCTTTCTCCTGAATTCCTTTCAAGCAGTTCCAAAGTCTGCTCTCCTGCCAAAGGGAAGTCTAGGTCTACTTCCTGCTCATTTGTTTCAGCTACTCTATCTGTACATGAACTGAGATTTTCTGTTGCTTTTGGGGTGTTTTCAATAATTAGATGAATGCATATTAGTGTATTATTAAGCTTTCTGATTGCCTCCTGGTAAATGTGATCAGAAGATGGCTTACCTTTTCACTTCTCTTAGTACTCAACTCAGAGTGATTTTAGCAATTTTTGGCTATCTGGTGTATAGCAGCTGGTATTGACTCTAGCCTGAATGGGGGAATTTTATAGGGTGAGGTTGTAGCTATATGACTGAATTTGTTGTTTATTCTTAGATAACATAGGGAGAGAAAGCCTCCCCACCCCAAGGTTAAAGGGGGAACAAAAGAACCCAAAACAACAACTACAATAAAAACCAGATTGGAAACTAAAGTCTATAATCACCACCAAAAATCAACGACAACAAAAAACCCATAGACAAATGTGTGAAAGACTTTATTGCCACTTTTTTGGCTTTTTGCTTTCAAGGCCACCTAAGAAATTTCAAGATGCTACCATTGCTCCTTATGACATAACTCAATATTTAATTTTTGTTTTTTTGTCTGTCTGTGTCACCACTCCTCATGTCCATTCAGGTGTTTCTTCTAGTGAGAAACAGCCCAGGGCTGACCAGAGCCATTTTGGAAGGACTTCCTATTTTAATCTGTTCCTGCTGACTCCTCCCCCTTCTTCAATTCTGGGCCCAATGGCCTTTCCTAAGCAGATCAGTGTGTACGCAGAGTAGAATTCTCAGGGGATGAAGGTCAGGTGTCCATTCTTCTGTAGTCCCCAGAGTGGAGGTGTGCAGACAGAGAGAGACAAATGAATAGGGAAAAAAAATGTTTGCACATATATCTCCAATGATCATCTAGATATCTGTGATGGGAGCGCTTCCTTGAACCTATACAGGGTTGCTATGAGTCAGAAAGGACTTGATGGCACTTAAAAACAACAACAAGGCATTGTTCTTACATGTTTATATATAGTAACTCCTTTAATGTTTACAAAAATCATGAGGTAGTGTCTTAGGCTGGGTTCTCTAGAGAAGTAAAATCAATGACTCTTATATATGTAAGAGATTTATATCAAGGCCATGGTTCATGTGGTTGTGGAGGTTGTCAAGTCCCAAATCCATGGGTCAGTCATCAGGCTGGAAGTTTCTATTGACTCACATAGCTGCAGGTACTGATAAACCCAAAATCTACAGGTCAGACAGCAGGCTGTTGGCTCATTGGATTCAGAGGCTAATGAGTCCCAATGAGGAGGCAGAGGGCCTCATCTGGTGAGGTCAATCAATCAGATCAATGAAGCTAACCACAAGAAGAGGCATATCTAAGGCAATGGATTTTCTAGCCTTGGAGCATTCACAGTCTAAAGAACTAGTGACTGAGTCAAGGACCTTGCCCCTGATCAACAAAATGGCATTGTAGCTGCCCCCAAAATAGCACCAAATAAAGTCCTGCATAAGCTTCAGTCTTCTGAAAGCTTAAGTCTTTGTTACACCAAGAGACCCTCCCTACAGTAGTTTCTGATTTCTGGAACATCTCCATAATTTCACCCATTAAAAGCCTACACAAACCCTCCCAGATCCTCCCATTGCTGAACCTGGAACCACACCACTTTAAATACGCCAATTTTAAAGACAGGCAGGCTCTCTGTCTCTCTTGACTTTGAGTTCCTCATCCCCGGTTTACTCTCAATAAACCTACCTGCTGTTGAAGCCACATTTCTCTCCTCATCTCTTTCTTTCTTATTTCTGACATTTTGGCACCCAACGTGGGGTATGGAAGAGTAAGCCAAGGCACCCTAGTTGGCTCCAGGTTGCCTTTGTCCTGTTCCCCCACACCCCATTCCCCCACACCCCGTTTTCTTCTTCTCCTCATGATCTAAGGTGTGGTGGTTAGCGGAAGCTTGATCTGGGTGAATCCTTGAGGTAACTTTTTCTCACAAAGTTGTGAGAAAACAAAGTCCAATTTCAGAGGCTTGGCCAGGGTTATGTTCTGGTAGCTTCTAAAGGGACTTGCAAAGTTCACATCTATGGTTGCCCACCCGGGTACTTGTCTCCCTTTTCTCCTTCCTAGTCTCATGGCTCCAGCAGATCACAGGACCACGTTCCAGACTGATTCCAACCATCCACCACTGATTGATTTCTCTCTAGTCGTTCACATAGGAAAAGATGTTGGCCTCTGGAAGTTTTTTCTAAGGTACCAAGAAAATGCCATTTCTGGCCCCCAGATGTACAGTCTTGGCAAGCTTTTCTTATGTCTCAGGGGCCTAGCATTAGAATACAGGGGATGCTCTTATTGTTTTTCTGGCCCTCTCTCTATCATTTCCAGCCTCGATGTTTCTCGCCTCAGGATGCCCGGTAGAAAAACATCGTGTGCCCTGGCCACCTTCCTCTTACCTCTCCCTTTAACTGAACACACAAAAATTATGGGAACCAATATCTCAAAAATAGAAAAAGAACACCCCATTAGGGTGTCTCTTGCTCAACTTCAACAAAA
>NW_006408630.1:9353909-9355102 GCF_000296735.1 Chrysochloris asiatica
GAGTGAGTGCCTCCAGTGCCACCTCACTTTCTTGAAAGATTTCAATTTTTATTCCATCAATTCCTGGTGCCTTTTTCTTTGCCAATTCTTGCTATGCACCTTGGACTTCCTCTTTCAGTATCAGTGGCTCTTGAGCATATGCTACCTCTTGAAATGGTTGAACATTAACCATTTCCTTTTGCTACACTGACTCTGTGTATGCCTTCCATCTTCTTTTGATGCTTTCTGCATCATTCAATAATTTGCCCAGAGAATCTTTCAATAATGAAAGTTGAGGCTTGAATTTTTCTCCAGTTTCCTCAGATTGAGAAATGCTGAGCGTGTTCTTCCTTCTTGGTTTTCTGATTCCAGATCTTTGCACATTTTGCTGTAATATTTGGCTTTATCTTCTTGAACTGATCTTTGAAATTTTATGTTCAACTCTTGGATCTCCTCATTTCTTCTATTTGCTTTAGCATCTCTACTCTGGAGAACAATTTTCAGTGTCTCTTCTGACATCCATTTTGATCTTTTCCTTCTTTCTTGTCTTCTTAATGACTTTTTGCTTTCTTCATAAATGATGCTCTTGATGTCATCCCACAACTCTTCTTGTCTTTGGCCTTTGGTATTTAATGTATCAAATCTGTTCTTCAGATGATCTTTAAATTCAGGTGGGATATATTCAAGGTTATATTTTGGCACTCATGGACTTGTTTTCATTTTCTTCAGCTAGACAACCAAAACCACTGGCCTGAAAATGGCACCTTCAATTATGGAAATCTCAGAAATCTAGAAAATTTCCTACAATGGAATTAAAAGTTGTCGGAGGTCACCTATGCCCAAGCCTTTTCTTATCTTTGCTCCCAGCCATCTTAATGTTCCAAATGTTCCACTTACCAAAATTTTCTCAATGAAAAACCATCATTCTGTATGCATCAACAGAAAGCTGGAATGAGAGAACCCGAGTGCAGCTATTTTGAGACCAACTGCCAGAATTCTCTTAAATGTCTATTTTCCTTACATTTCAATTTCCCATTTCTGCCATTTAAATTCTAACATCAGGTAAGACCTCACAAAAGTCCGTTTCCTCCACAGCTAGCACATTCTAAGTTGATTTTCTTGGATCAACTATCAACACTCAAGGAAGCAGCTGTCAAGAAATCAAATGACATATTGCATTAGGCAAATTTGCAGCACAAGACCTTTTTAAAGTG
>NW_006408630.1:9355557-9362048 GCF_000296735.1 Chrysochloris asiatica
AGAGAAAAAGAGGAAGACTCCAAATGAGATGGATTGGCCAAGTGACAGCATAGATGGACTCAAGCGTGGCAACAGCATAGATGGACTCAAGCGTGGTGATGTTGGCCCAGGATCGGGCAGTGTTTCGTTCTGCTGTCTATAATGTCACTATGGGTCGGTACCAACTCGATGGCATCTAACAACAACAACCCCTTCTCAATATCCTCATAAAAACCTTCAGCCTGTAAGGGAGGATGCTTCTGGCCCTGGCAAGTAAGTCCTTCCCTGGTTTGTCTCAAATAAACCTGTCCTTGTTGTTGAGCCGTATTCTCTGTCTCTTTTATCCATTGACTCTAACATATGGTGCATCTTCTTTTTTCTGTGTCCCATCTTTCTTAGATCAAATAAGCGTAGGATCCTTTTCTGAAAACCTGGTCATATTCCGCATAGAATTCCTGTGGATAACCCATTCTTTTTGTTTCACTTGGCATGATATTTACATTATTTCAAGTGATATTTTGACCCCGGATGAAAGGGAACTCACATGGAAAGCAGCAGACGCCTATGCTGATGCACCCCCACCCATCACCCTGTGGGAAGGATGCCATCCCTCACCATGAGCCTAATTGGAATTATCAACATGGAAGTGAAGGTACCCACAAAGGGATCACATGATTACTAGTTTTATAAGTGGAATGGATAAAAATGCCGATAAGGCTGTCAATTATGATAAATTATGTAAGGTCACTCAAGGCCCTGAGGAAATCCTGCCTTTTTTCTTTTCCACCTTTCCAAAGCCAACATGGACCCAGAATCAAGAGAAGGCCAAACTTTTCTTAATTTGCTGCTTATTTCTCAGTCTGCACCTGGCATTAGAAGTAAATTACAAAAGTTAGAAGAAGGTCTTCAAACCCAACAATGAGACCTTTTAAACACAGCCTTAAAAGCTTTTAACAACTGAGATGAGGAACAAAGGAACTACAATGAAAAACAACTCTGCATTAAATATCAGATGCTAGTGTCTGTCACCTCACACTCACCCCATCTCAGAGCAGGATAAAGCACAACAGTCCCTGGAATGTGCTTTCAGTGTGGTCAGGCTGGACACTGGGCAAAAGCATACCCTAACCCGAGGCCATTGACCACAACAAGTCCAATATGTGTTCAATGGGGCCACTGGAAGATGGACTGCCCCCACCAGTGATGGCCACCCAGGTCAGGTTCAGTCCAATCTTTAGCTACACAACAAACTGTGAAAGACCCTTCATCCTTATTAGCTCTCTCTTCAGAAGATTGACAGTACCCAGGACTCTCTGCCCCACAGCAAGTGAGACCTCAGAACCCAGAGTAGTTGGGATGGTATCTAGTAAGACCACCTTTTTCCTACTGGATACTTGGGTGAGTCTTTCAGTTCTAACAGAATATAGTGTTCCACTCCTCTCTTCGTCGGTCTCAGTAATCAGAATGAAAGGCATACCTGCCACTCCCAAACAAACACCACCCCTTAGTTGTTCCTTTGGAAATTTATCCTTCACTCTTTCTTTTTAAGTAATAGCCTAATGTCCCATTCCTCTTTTAGGACATGATGTTGTTGTTGAGTGTTGTCGAGTCGATTCTGACCCATAGCCACCCTGAACAGGGTTTCTGAGGCTGTAAATCTTTATGGGAGCATAAAGCCTCATCTTTCTCCCGTGGAGCAGCTGGTAGTTTTGAACTGCTAACCTTGCGATTCGCAGCCTGATTCGTAACCACTGTGCTACCAGAGCTCCTTTTAGGGCATGATATCTTACACAAATTAGGAGCTGTAATCCATTTTTAATTTCTAAGAAACAGTCGCCCCTACCTTTTACTAGCGCAGCCACTTGGCCCCTTTGCAAGTCCCCTTGAAACGTCACTAAAAATTAATCCCATAATTTGGAATACTGACATCCCTGTCATTTCCCATCACCACACCCCTATAAAAATTTTATTAAAGGATCCTATGTATCAAATCGCTGTCCCTCTAAACCCCCTTAGTCCAGGGGGTCTCCATGGCCTCCAACACATTGTTTCCCGAATCCTTGCAGCCCACATCCTCATATCTACCCATTCTCCACACAACACTCCTATTCTCCCAGTGTGAAAACCCAATGGGACATATATACTCATCCAAGACCTCTGTTAGATTAATCAAGCTGTGTGTCTTACTTTTCTAGTAATCCCAAACCCCTACACCATTCTGTTATGCATTCATCACTCCACCACCTATTTTTAATTATTAGACCTTAAATATGCTATCAGGGATGAGTAAAGAAACTCCAAGCCTGAGCCTAAAACTTGCTTGAGTCTAAATTCACATCTTTGGGATTTCCCACTTTTTTTTTTTTTACTAACTAGCACCCCTCCTCCCCTTACTTCTGCTCCTGCTTATAATGATTGACTTACTTTTTCTCCCTTGCTAGATCAACCTTTTCCAGCATTTCTTTTCAGAAAGAATAGCAGCCACATCCATAGCAATAACCCAAGATCACATAACCACAGCTCTACTTCTCTAGGACCTTGGAAACAACTTCCAACATTGCCCAGAATCAGCAAGAAGCAGACAAAGAGACATGTCTGCCTTTATCCCCTTAACATCAGGAGTCTGGGATGAAGAACCCTGCTCCTGATCAACAAAATGGCATTGCAGCTGCCCCCAAAATGGCACCGAATAAAGTCCTGCTAAAGCTTCAGTCTCTTGAAAGCTTAAGTCTTTGTTACACCAAAAGACCCCCCCCTTCCCCAGTAGTTTCCAGTTTCCAGAACATCTCCATAAATCCATCCATTAAATCCCACCAAAACCCTCCCGGATCCTCCTATTACTGAACCCGGGACTGCACTGCCTTAAATGCGACAGAGGAGGGCTCTCTGTCTCTCTTGACTTTGAGATCCCCCTCTCTGGTTTATTCTCAATAAACCTGCTTGCAGCTGAAGCCACATTTCTCTGCTCATCTCTTTCTTATTTCTTACAATGAGGGTTACCTCTTACCTCATTATACTACTAAATCACACACTTACTGGGTCCATGACCAATCCAACCAGGGCTAAATCAGGACAAGAAAGGGATGACACTCCATTTCCAGTAGTTCCCTTCCATTCCCAGAAAGCCATGAATATTTCTCCCTTTTATTACCATGTTAGAATCTAATCAATAAAAACTCAGACCTGAGATCCTATCTAGGTCTTCACCACTCTGCAGCTACAGATCCATTCTGTCCTTTGAGAATGTACTTTTGTTTTGGTAATAAACTACTTAAGCCTAGGTGGGTTGTATGAGAGAGTTGATAGTCTTGCCATGACCATTTGAGAACTCAACCCCCCCATTCTTCAGGCTAGTTGAGGAAGAGAAGGCTGAAGAAGGATAACAATATGAGTTTCAGACAATATGGTAAGCTAGATACAGGATACAGATTGACTAAAAAGCCAGAGCACTTTGCCAGAGCATCCATATATAAAGGAACTTAAAAAACATTCATGGAAAAATGTAATGAAAAGACAATGGAATTTTTCCATTAATTTTTAAAGGCCCCTTGTCTATTGGATAGAGGCCACATTCTCAAGGAAATTCCTTTTCAACTGATCGGCTGCTCATAGCAGACCTCATTGTGGAAGTAATTGCATTATATGAGAGAATCTACTGAGAATCGTGGCCCAGCCTATTTGACACACAATTTTAACCATCACAGGTGAGTACTATTATTTTCACTGTTTTGAAGATAAGAAAATGGAGGTATGAGAGAGAAAGGAAACTGCCCAAAGTAGAGCTGAATTTGAACCCAATAAGTCTGGTTCCAAAGTATTTGCCTTATGGTTCTCTAAAGAAACAGAACCAGTGATATCTATCTATCTATAGATACAGATGCATCCCTGGTGTGACGTTTTATAAGCATTGGACTGCTAGCCAAAGGTTGGTTCAGACCCACTAGCTGTTCCTTAGAAATCCTATAGAGGGTCACTATGAGTCAGAACCAACTCAAATACACTTAACAACAGCAACAACATATATAGAGATAGAGCTATAGCTATAAAGAGAGAAAAAGAGAGAAAGAAAGAAATTTAATTCAAAGAATTGACGCATGTGATTGTCGTGGCTGGTAAATTCAAAATCCCTAGGTCAGATAACACATTGGAAACTCTTATCAGTTTATGTCATAAGATCTATAGGTCAGAGGATAGGAACAGCACAGTTCTGGTAAAATATCTATCTATAATCTGGAGACACAGCACACCCTAAGAAAGCCTCCTTGTCAACTGATTGATTGCCTATTGTAGATTACCTATGTTGTTATTGTAGTTATTAAGTGTCGTTGAATTTATTCTGACTCTGTATAAGGTTTCCAAGGAATGGCTTGTGGGCTTGAAACACTGAATTTGCAGTTAGCAGTCCAGAGTATATCCTACTGCACCACATCAGGACTCCATGCTAGGTTGTTAGTGCCATCAAATCAGTTCCAACGCATAGTGTATAGAGCTTTTGAGGCTGTAAGTTTTTATGGGAACCGAAAGGCTCATCTTTCTCTCATGGAGTGACTAGTAGGTTTTAACTGCTGGCCTTATAGGTAGCAGTTAGATACTTATACTACAGTGCCACCAGTGATTATATTCCATTACATGGTGTTGTTGTGAAGTGCTGTAGAGTCAGTGCTGATCCATAGGGACCCTGTAAAGTGTTTCCGATGAGCAAATGGTGAGCTTGAACCGCCGACCTTGCAGTTCAAATGGCTTTGCAGTCTGGCACATTAACCCACAGTGCCACACTAGGTAATTACATCTTGCTTGATAAAATAAAAGGTCAGCAAAAATGAGGAAGACTTTCAACAAAATGAATTTACACAATGACTGTAACAATGTTGCAACAGTGAGGACAAGGCAGTTTTGTTTCACTGTATATAGGGTAACTATGAGTAGGTCTGTGTAGCATAGTGGTTATGAATTGGGCTGCAAACCTTAAGGTCAGCAGTTCGAAACTACCAGCTGTTCCACCAGAGAAAGATGTGGCTTTCTGCTCCCATAAAGATTTACAGTCTCAGAAACCCTGTATAGGGTTACTATGAGTCAGAACCGACCCCAGAATTTTAAAGTATGTAACCACCATGAGTAGGTACCAACTCTATAGCTCCTAACAACAATAACAACAATCCAATTATTCTGGCACATGTTTGAAAATATTATTCACTCCCTAACCCTTATGCCCATTTTACAGACTTAGCACCGTTGTCAAAAATTAATTTGCCATAGGTGTTTGCGTTTATATCTGGACATCAAGGCAATTCCATTGGTCCATATGTCATTACATCCTTATGTCATTCCATCACTGATTTGACTGCTGTAGTTTTGTAGTTAGTTTTGAAATCAAGAAATGTGAATCTTCCTACATAGTTTTTCTTTTTCAGAAAATGGGTTCAGGCTCATTGGGATCCCTTGAAATGCCATATAAATTTGGTTTCTACATATATTTAATACTCTTTGCCAACACCATAATTCAAAGGCATCAATAATACTTTAGTCTTCATTATTGTCCAACTTTTGATTTCATATGAGGTGAATATGACTTGGGTCTGGCACATGTGCTACACAGGATGTGGCTCACATCTCTTGACACTGTCAGAGTGGTTACACCAAAAGGACTCTCTATAATGTTTGTGTCCACTGTTTCAGGAGAAATTTGTTAGTTTTTATAAAAAATATTACTGTAGTTAGTTATAACAACAAAAATATTTTGATAAGCCCAGTTTACATGTATTACATGCATTTACATTTGGTAAGCCTTACCTGCAAGGCTAAGACTCTATGCTTAATTAATTCTTCAATCTTCTAATGGAGTCCTGGTGTGGTGCTGTAAGAAAAGCACTTGGCTGCTAACCACAAGGTCAGTAGTTCAAACCCACAAGCAACTTATCAGATATCCTATTCAGAGTTGGTATGAGTCAGACCAGACTCAAGGGCACTTAACAACAACAAATGAACTCCAGAGCTTTAATTATTATTCAACTACAACGACACTTTGAATTAGGTGGTTTTGTCTGCATGGGCTACAAGCATGTATATTTTGTTACTGATGATGCTGATTTTTAATTTTTTTTAGAATTGATGATTTTGTAAATTTTTCTGGTGTTTGTTTTCATTACAATATTATGTTAATTAGTATTTGTGAACATTTTAAAAGGATGAAATAATTATTAAAGGAAAAAAGAACACAAGGCTTCCACTCAGTAGCTAATGATATTGTAATTTAATGTAGAAGAATTTTAAAGAATAATTTTGTTGCTGTTGTTTTTAGGTACCATCAAGTCGGTACTGACTCACAGCGACACTATGCACAACATAACGAAACACTGGCAATTCCTGGGCCAACCTCACAATTGTTGCCACGCCCATTGATGTTGCCATTTTGCAAATCTATCTTGCTGGGGGTCTTCCTCTTTTTCTCTGACCCTCCACCTTACCAAACATGATATCCTTCTCCAGCGACAGGTCCCTCCTGACAACATGTC
>NW_006408630.1:9362508-9365869 GCF_000296735.1 Chrysochloris asiatica
TTAAGTCCTCTCCACTTTCAGTAAGCAAGGTTGTATCATCTGCATATCTTAGGTTGTTAATGAGTCTTCCTCCAATCCTAATGCCACATTTTTCTTCATAGAACCCAGTTTCTCAGATTACTTGCTCAGCATGGAGGTTGACTAAGTATGGTGAATGAATACCACCCTGTCACACACCTTTCTTAATTTTAAACCATTCAGTTTTCCCATGTTCTGTTTGAAGAACTGATTCCTAGATTCATACTTCATATATTCCATGTTTCGATTATTAATGGATGTTTACAGCTGTTTCTCTTCATTTTGAGTTGTGCCCTGATGGATTACCAAATGCTTTACTCTCATGGGCTTTACTCCATTCACGTCATCATAGTCAACTCTACTTTGAGGAAGCAGCTCTTCCTAAGATGCATTTTGAGTGCCTTCCAACCTGAGGGGCTAATTTTCTGGCATTATATCTGACAGTGTTTCTCTGCTATTCTTATGGTTTTCAGTGACTAAATATTTGGAAGCAGTTTGTCACTCCTTCTTCCTAGTCTATCTTCATCTGGAAGCTCATCTGAAACCTGTCCACTGTGGGTGACTCTGCTAGTATTTAAAATACTGATGGCATAGCTTCCAGAATCACAACAACTCACAAATCACCACAGTACAGCAAACTGACAGATGAGTGGTGGCAAAAGGTATTACATTTACAAGTACAAGTTTGAGGACTAAGGTCCTAACAAAATACAAGGATGAAGCCATGCATGTGAAACCTGGACAATGAATAAGGAAGACCATAGAAGAATTGATGCATTTGTGTTATCATGTTAGAGAAGAATATTGAAAGTACCATGCTCTGCTAGAAGAACAAACAAATCTGTGTTAGAAGAAGTATGACCAGAATGCTCCTTAGAAGTCAGGATGGCCAGACTTCATCTTTCATAATCCAGACATATTATCAGGAGAGACCAGTTCCTTGAGAAGGACATTATGATTTGTGAAGCGAAAGGTCAACGAAAAAAAAGGAGAGTCCCCCCAATGACATGGATTGGTGCAGTGGTAGTAGCAATGGATCCAAGTGTAAAAATGATTGTGAGGAAAGTACAGGACTGAGCAGTGCTTCGTTCTGTTTTACATAAGGTTGCTATGAGTTGAAATTGACTCAATAGCACCTGACAACAACAATAACAGCAACATTCTATTATTAAACTTTACTCATGTCATCTGTCATGATACTTTGGATAAAACACTTAAACTCTCTGAGCCTCAATTCTCCATCTATAAAATAAAAATGATAATCCTAATCCAGTGTAATACTATGGCTGTGAATATATCTGTAGATTGTATGTCTGGGAATCTTTGTTTATGTTTATCTGTGTATCTCAGTGTATGTTTGTGTGTGTGATTTTGATGTACTATATGCGTGTATCTGAATGTATCTTTTGTAGTGGTGTATGTATAGTCATTTATATCTATGTGGATTTGATAGACATGTGTCTATGTTCAGTATTATGTGTTTGTGTGCATATGTGCTGATGTGTAAATATATGTCTATGCATGTTGTGTAACTGCCTTATTTATGTACATGGTGTGTGGGTGCTTATTTATGTGTAAGTACATGGGTAGGTATTTGCCTGTGTTTTTCACATGAATGATTTTCGATGAATTCACAGATATTTGGTTTAGCTCCTCTTTTCCATATGGACAGATCACCCTCTAGTGTTCACCTGGAGAAAGCATCTTCCTCAAGACAACAGCAGCCTGCATTGCCTATAATAAAACTGGATAGTGGGTTGGTCCTTACATTTCCATGGCCAGATTGGCAGGATTTTTTTGAGGTGCTAGGGAGGACCACAACTTTTAGAAATGAGTACCCGTATAATAGAGGACTCTGCACAGCATACAGTCAACAGGAAGCTGCTGGAGGGTGTGAGAAGTAGAGACTCTGGTAGTGGGGATAGAATTGCCAGATAGAAAAAGGGCAGAGCAAATCGGATCTCAATGCACTGCATTTCCACTTGGTGGGTCAGGAAACCAAGAAGAAGGTGGCTGAAGCATGCTCATATTTCAGTGGGAAGGAATCTTTTGGTTTCTACTTTTGAAAATCTCTGAAACCTGAAAATCCCAGTCTAGATTATATGGCTCTGTATAAAGAATACTGGGTCTGACAGGATCTAAAACACATAGGTGCTATGCTATTTATGGACTATTTAAATTGCGTTAGGAACTGAACTATTTTCTTTATACACTATTTCATGTTGTTGTTGTTGTTGTTGTTAAGTGACATCTGATGTAATGACACTCTATGTAGGCTTTCCAAGGCTGTAAATTGTTACTGGAGCAGAAAGACCCAACTTTCACCTGCAGAGCTACTGGTGAATTTAAACCACTGACCTTGTGGTTCACAGTCCAGTGCTTATTCCCTACATCCACTGCACTCCCATCTCTCATACAATCCTGAAAACAACCTTGAGGTATGTGTGGTTATTATATTCATTTCAAAGCTGGAAAAACTGAGCCCTGATAAAGATAGGTATGATGCTGTAAGATCAGCACTGGACTGTGAAACGCATGGCCCTCACCAGATGGAATACATAGTAATCAAATTGACTGCATCTGCAGAAAGAGACCATGGAAAAGCTCCATATCATCAGTGAAAACAAGGCAAGGGGAAGAATGTGGAACAGACCATCAATTGCTCATATGTTAATTGAAACTGAAGCTGAAGAAAATGAAAACAAATCCACGAGAGCCAAAATCTGACCTTGAATATATCCCAACTGAATTTAGAGATCATCTGAAGAACAAATTTAATACATTAAACAATAAAGAATGAAGGCCAGAAGAGTTGTGGGATGACATCAAGAACAGCATACAGGAAGAAAGCCAAAAGTCATTAAGAAGACAAGAAAGAAAGAAAAGGTCAAGATGGATGTAAAAAGAGACATTGACACTTGCTCTCCAGTGTAGAGATGCTAAAGCAAATGGAACAAATGAGGAGGTCCAAGACTTGAACAGAAAATTTCAAAGATCAGAAGCTCGAGAAGATAAAGCCAGATATTACAAAAAAATGTGCAAAGATCTGGAGTCAGAACACCCAAAAGGAAGAACACACTCAGCATTTCTCAAGCTGGGGGAACTGAAGAAACAATTCAAGCTTCAACTTTCTTTAGTGAAGGATTTTCTGGGCAAATTATTCAATGATGCAGAAAGCATCAAAAGAACATGGAAGGAATACACAGAGTTACTGTACCAAAAGGAAATGGTTAATATTCAACCATTTCAATAGGTAGCATATGATCAAGAGCCAATGATAACCTGAAGGAAGAAGTCCAAAGTGTATTGAAGGAATTGGCAAAGAACAAGGCTCCAGGAATTG
>NW_006408630.1:9366933-9369354 GCF_000296735.1 Chrysochloris asiatica
TTGAAAGTGCCATGGGCTGCCAAAAGAACCAACAGATCTGTGTTGGAAGAAGTGCAGCCAGAGTGCTCCTTGGAGGCCAGATGTCCAAACTTCGTCTCTCTAACTTCGGACTTGTTGTCAGGAGAGACCAGTTGCTGAAGAAGGATATCTTGTTTGATAGGGTGGAGGGTCAGAGAAAAAGAGGAAGACCCCCAGTGAGATGGATTGGCAAAGTGGCATTATCAGTGGGCTCAAGCATGGCAATGATAGTGAGGTTGGCCCAGGATCAGGCAGTGTTTCGTTCTGCTGTGCATTGGGTCACTATGTGATGGCACCTAACAAGAACAACATCTGGACAAGATGAAAACTATTCTTTGGGGACTCTTTCCCCCAAACACGAATAAACTAAACTGCTCCTTGAAACCTTGTAATCCAGTCACTTCATGCCTTTACCGCCTCTTCATTTTAGGTAGCCAATGTATCAGTTACCCGTCTCTATCTACCCTGTGTTCAAAAGGGATAGCACTGATACTTGGTGTAAAGACTCCTTCCCTCTCTGTTGGTATTTAGAATTACCACCTCCATGAGTATAGGTCAAATTCATAAAATTGTTGCAGTTTACCCTCGTTTCCTTTATCAAAAATAGTTTTGTTCTTTTTTTAATCTTTCTTTAGTTGGGTTCTGATTATTAAGCCATAGAGGCTAGCTCAAATGGGTACTATCTGAAACTTTGGGTGTTCTTGTGTACCTCCTCTCACTTCATATCTACTGGATGCTTCACTGTCAACCATAGTCTTCTGTGGCTATGTCCTTGTCCATGGGCTCTGGTGTCCCCAGGTCTCACCTTATTTTGGACCAACCAGTCCTTCCTCTTCTCTATCTCATCTCCAGGTCAACAGGAGTCAATAGAATGGTTGAACTCAGCCTATTTCTTCATTGCTGCTTTTCCTCCTCTTCCACTTCCTAGTAGACCAATGTGATCGTCAACACATGCCTACTCATGTGTTCCCTCTGAGTTTCATTCTTAGAGGGGGGGTTTGTCCTGAAATAACATGATTGCTTGCCTTGATGAATTCCCAGTGAACAACTTGTTTATTCTTGTAGTAGCCAGTCATATTGCCATTTAAGTTTTGGGTTTTTCCTGGTGGTCTTTCTTTGAAGATGTATCTTCTGTTGCTATACCTGTTCTAGACTGGTCTGCTTGTTCTTTCTAGTGGGAATGCCCCACCTCAGAAGGTTCTGAATGGGGCTCAGGATTCCACCTAAGGTCCTATACACTGCAAAGTCTCCACAGGAGGCCTATTTCACTGGGCAAGTTTTAGAACCCCTTTTAGGTATTCCAATCAGTTACAACTTGAAGATGGGTTACAAGATTTTATGTAATGGTGTTTCCCGAGATTCCTTTCTATCTAGCTCAAGTGTCCATTTTACAATAATAGGCAAGGGAAACCAATATACATAAGACAGTCAAGCATCTTAGTATATTCCCCTCTTCAAACTACGCCTTGATCCCTGTATCACAGAGCCCTGTTGTTCCAAGTTTGGGCATGCATCACTAGTTACCTCAGTCTCATTTAGCCCATGCAACCTGTATTCCCATGTATTCCCTTATCTACCTTGTTCTTCCAACTCCTCCCCCTTCTTGTGTGCTGCCCTCCCCAACACCCGAACTATGATGTGTCTGCCTCTACCCTGTGCTCTACTGTTGCCTCCCTCCACCTCCCCCAAAACCCCAAATCCAACCCCACTGGTAACCAACAAAGAATTTTTTTTTTTTTCATTTTAGTATGGGTTTCTTTTTGTAAGCTTTTGCAATAATGATCTTGTGCAATATTTGTCCTTTTGTGAATGACTAATTTCACTCAGCATAATGTCCTCAAGGTTCATCCATGTTATGCTGTGGCTTGCAGCTTCCTTGTTATTGTTCAAGTTTGCATTATATTCCATTGTGTGTATGTACCAAAGTATGTTTATCCATCTTTCCATTGATGGGCACTTGGGCTGCGCCATCTTTTTGCTATTGTGCATAGTGCTGCTATGAACATTGGTGTGCATATATCTTGTGTTATAGCTCGTATATCTTGTGGATATATACCAAGAAGAGGAATTGATGGATCATATGGTATTTCTATTTACAACTTTCTGAGGAAGTGCCATACTGTTTTCCAGAGGGGTTGGACCATTTTGCATTCCTACCAGCAATGTAGGAGGATCCCAGTCTCTCCACATCCTTGCCAGTATTTATTATTCTCTGCATTTTGAACTTCGCTGTTATTGCTGGTGTGAGATGATAGCTCGTTGTTTTGATTTGTCTAATGGCTAATGATTGGGAACATTTCTTCATATGTTTGTTGGCTGCCCGAATGTCTTCTTCTTCTTCTTTTTTTTTTTTTTTAATAAATGTTTTATTGTGAATTGGGTGATAGTTTACATGGCAGAACA
>NW_006408630.1:9389147-9391384 GCF_000296735.1 Chrysochloris asiatica
TGGACCAATAAACAACATTCTTATCAACGGAAAAAATATTGTTGTTGTCAAGGACAACTTCTTGGATCAACCATCCACACTCATGGAAACAGCAATCAAGAAATCAAGGATGTATTGCATTAGGCAAATCTGCGGCACAAGACCTTTTTAAAGTGCTGAAGAGCAAAGATATCAGCTTGAGGACTAAGGTACACCTGGCCCAAGCCATGGTATTTTCAATAAACTCATATTCATGCAAAAGCTGAACAGTGAATAAGGAAGACCGTAGAAGAATTGATGTCTTTGAGTTATGGTGTTGGAGGAGAATATTGAGTTACATGGGCTGCCAAAAGAACCAACAGATCTGTGTTAGAAGTGCAGCCAGAGTGTTCCTTGGAGTCCAAGATGGCCAAGCTTCATCTATCATACTTCAGACATATTGTCAAGAGGGACCAGTTGCTGGAGAAGGATATCATGTTTTGCAGGGTGGAGGGTCAAAGAAAAAGAAGAAGACCCCTAGCAAGATGGATTGACAAAGTTGCAGCATCGATGGACTCAGGCGTGGCAACAATAGTGAGTTTGGTCCGGGATAGGGCAGTGTTTTGTTCTGTTGTGCATAAGGTCGCTATGAGTCGGTACCAACTCAATGGCACCTAACAACAACAACATACTTACAATATCCTTTTGTCAAATATTTGAAAAATTAGGGGATTTGAATCATATTTAGGTCAAATATTTAGGTCAAATATTTAGGCCTTCCTCTGTATGAGAGAGGAGGCAACAAATCTATGGATAAAAGATGGCTAAGTCCTAGTGTGTGGTGCTGTGGGATAATGCACTGGACCACAAGGTTGGTTTGAACCACAAGGTTTGTGTTTCAAATTCATTAGTCATTCTTCAGAAACCCTATACAGGGTTGCTATGAGTCGGAACTGACTCAACAGCATTTAGCTACAGCAACAACAAGAACACACACACATATATATTAATATATCTAAGGAGCACAGTTAAAAACAAAACAAAACTTCTTTTAGATATAATACATAAACTCAGCAATAAATAAATAAAGGCACAATTTACACTCCTACAAGTACTGTAGAAAGAAATAAATCTTAATAAATAGAAAGACATCTCATGCTCATGGATCATAAGACTTAATATAGTTAAGACAGCAAGATCCCTCACAATGATCTATGCATTTAATGTGATCTCTATTAAAATCCTAGCTTCTTTACAGACACTGACAAGGTAAATCTTAAATACATTTGGAAATCTAAGGAACCCAGAGGAGGGAAAAAAAAATCTTAAAAAAGAAGAGCAAAATTGGAGAAATTACATATCACTCCAGATTTCAAAAATTATTACAAATCTACAATAATGAAGACAATGTTGCACTGGTCTATGGATAGAGATATGAATCAATGAAATAAAATTGAGGGTCCAGAAATTATCACTCACATTTTCAGTTAATAGGTTTTTTAAAAAGATGCTAAAATGATTCAATGGGGAAAGAATAACCCTCAATATGTTTCCAGGTCCAGTGATTATCCATATATACATAACATACAAAAATTAACTTAATGAAGTTAGTCAATCACAAAAGGACAAATATTGTATGATACCATTATTGTAAAAATGTAATAAAGCTCTGGTAGCGTAGTGGTTATGAATTGGGCTGCTTACCTTAAGGTGAGCAGTTCGAAACTACCAGCTGTTCCAAGGGGGGAATGATGAGGCTTTCTGTTCCCATAAAGATTTATAGCCTCGGAAGCCCTGTACAGAGTTGCTATGAGTCGGTTCCGACTCCACGGCACATAACCACCACTACCATTATTGTAAAAATTCCAGAAAAGTTTTCATGCTAAAAGAAACATTTTTTGATGATTCCCATGGATAGGAGAAGAGGGATAGTAATTCACTGACTAGAGGGTAGAAACATGTTAACTCAGGCGACAGGGAGGGCAGTATACAAGAAGAGGTGGGTTGGCAGAAGTACAATGAACACAGGTGAAGATATAGGGAGGTAATCAAGGGCTAAAATGGATGGAAGCAAATACTATTATATGCAGAACCTTGCAACAACAGGTTAGATACTTGGACATATACACAAACTGAATGAATATGGGAGGGAGAGTGGGATTTTTACCCACAAATATATAAAGATTTGAAAGGGGATATTTATACATGGGTATTTGACTTTGCTGAAAACACACATGTGAATATAGTGGACCATACAGGGGGCAAAATGATGAAAACTT
>NW_006408630.1:9392167-9395030 GCF_000296735.1 Chrysochloris asiatica
GTCAATCTTTTCTCCATTGATAAGAATGTTGTTTATTGGTCCAGTGGTGAGGATTTTTGTGTTTACATTGAGATGCAATGCATACTGAAGGATGGATTAAGTATTTTAAGTCCTCTTCACTTTCAGCAAGCAAGGTTGTATCATCTGCATATTGTAGGTTGAGTAGCAACTGGGATCTTAAAAGCTCATAAGCAACCATCTAAGGTGTAACTATTGGTCTCTCTCCATGTGTGGAAGCAAAGTGAGAATGCTTGGAATCAACTATTCCAATCGACCAATGGAACTATGATTACCTTAGTCACCATGACACCAGAAGAACTAGATAGTGCACAACTACCACTAACAACTGCTCTGAACAGAATCACATTAGGTTTCAGATAGAGTGGGAGAAAATGTAGAACAAAACTCAAAATTATTAAGACTGGCATTACTGGTCTGAAAGAGATTGGAAAGTCCTAGCCTATGACCCTCAACCATCATTCAGGTCTGGAATGGAACTCAACCGAGTGGCCCAATTTTTGGCCAAGCCGTAGACAGGTATATAGGGGAGACAATAACTAGTAAGGTATGCTCACCATGGAATGTTCAATTATTTAAAATCAGAAGGGCAACATTTACATAAGGACATAGTTGAGAAGGGATTGGAAGGAAGGTAGAATGGAAATAAGAAACACAGAGAGGAAACTGGATAACTGTTATTACATGGAGGCGATTGCAATCATTGAGATGAAACAAAATGTACCATGTGTTCAATGTAAAACTTATGATCATTTCTGTAAACCTTTACTCCATTCACAATAAAAAGTTAAAAAAAAATTTACTCAAAATGACTGTAGATCTAAATTTAAGAGCAAATACTATATAATTCTTAGAAATCATAGGGGTAAATGTTTGTGGTCTTGGATTAAGCAATGGTTTCCTAGGTAGTCACTGAAAACAACTGCAGTAAAGGGAAAAAGAGAGAGAGAGAGAGAAAGAGAGAGAGATAACTAGGACTTCATCAAACTTAAAACCTTTATTTCTTAAAACATGTTCTTGTTGTAGTTGTTGTTAAGTGTCGTCAAGTTGGTTCTGAGACTCAGCAACCCTGCATAGGGTTTCCAAGGTTTTAAAAATCTTTATGGGAGGAGAAAGTCGTATCTTAAAAGATACCCTCCCAAAAAAGAGAAAGAAAAGTAAAATAAAAATAAAAGGCTATTCACAGAATGGTAGAAATTATTTGCCAATTATATATCAGATAAGGGATTTTATACAGACTATATAAAGAACTCTTGCAACTCAAATACAAGAAAATGAGAAAACATGTACAAAGATGCTTGACAGCCTCATTCATCAGAGAAATGCATATCAAAACCACAATGAGATACATCCACTAGGATGGCTAATATAATAAAAAGTGTTAGCTAGGATGTGGGGAAATTGGAATGCTCATAAAATTCATCAAGTGTGAGTACATACAAATTAATCATAAAGTGTGAGGGTAGAATACAAATATTTTCAGATATCCAAGATCATAAAAATTTTACTTTCAATGCACTTTATTAGGACACCACTGGAGGATACAGTCCCACTATATCTATGTATAAAATAAAACTAATATGAAAAAATATGGAATCCATGAAATGAGGTTCCAATACAGAAAGTAGTAAAAAACAGATCTTGAATGATAACTGTGCATCAAGTCTAGAAAACAACTGCAGGAGAAAGATGGGCTTTCTGCTCCCGTAAAGACTTACAGCCTTGGAAACCCTATACAGAGTCACTATGAATTGGACCTGACTCCACAACACATAATCAACCAACCAACAAAATGTAATCGCTGGGATTGCAGTTGTCTTCTCAGGGCCAGAAGAAATGACTCCGTGGGCCTTATATGACCTGTGGGCCAGAACTTCCCCACCCCTGCTATAAAGGGTTTCCAAGTATGTAAATTTTTAACGATCAGAAAACTTCATCTTTCTCCTAAGGAGTGGCTGGCAGGCTTGAAATGCAGACATTGTGGTTAGTAGTACATGACCTGCCCTAGAGCCCCACCAGCACTCTGTTCACTGATTATTGCTATTGTTAAGTGTCTCCTAGTTAGTTCCTGAGCAGCTGCTTGTAAGCTTAAACTGCCCATCTTGCAGTTAGCTGTTCAGTGCTTATCCTACAGCACCATAATTTTGATTGTAGTTGTTAATAAATACCATCAAGTCAGTTGTGATTCATAGTGACCCTATATAGGGTTTCTGAGGAGTGACTGGTTGGTCCTTGTGTGGAACTGTAGGTTAAGCATTGTACTGCAAGGTATACTTGAACCACAAGGCAGTGGTTCTAAGAGAACAAAAGGTATGGAATTGGTGGATTGCAAAATGAAATTTCCAATAAGTAAAGGGGGGCCCAGTTAACAGTAGGAACATGTTGTTGTGAAGTATCATTGAGTTGGTTCTGACCCATAATGACCATGTGTAGATTTCCGAGGAGCAACTGTTGAGCTTGAACCACCAACCTTATAATTCAAAGCAACTTTGCAGTCTGGTGCATTAAACCACAGTGCCACACCAACAGTGGGGATATAGGTAGGAAAAAAATTGCATGAGGTATGATGTGATAAGAAGATGTAGTAGGAAAATAGAAAGACTCAGGAAAAGTAGAGGAATTTAGAAGGCATAGGAGGGATAAGAAAGACTGGATCAGCTCAGATAGTAAGGTAAGGGTCAATAAGTTAACCTCTTCCTTTCTCGCTTCTCCTCAACCCTTAAGAACCCTTTGTGATTATTCTGTAACTCTTTGATGCAGGTCTAAAACTTTAGTTTATAACTCAACAGTCTTAGTGCTCATATGACAAGTTAAGGATAAAAGTTGAAAAGAATGGGTCTTACAG
>NW_006408630.1:9397007-9400647 GCF_000296735.1 Chrysochloris asiatica
AGGGTCACTGTGAGTTGGTACCGACTCGATGGCATCTAACAACAACAACAACCACCACCTATGATATGGTATTATCAATAGCCTCATATGTATGTGGAAGTTTGATAGTGATTAAAGAACACCATAGAGAATTATGCCTCTAAGTTGTGGTGTTGGAGTAGTAAATTAAAAGTACCATGGAATGCAGGAAGAACAAATATACGTGTCCTGGTAGGAGTACAGCCAAAATATTCCTTAAAAGCCAGTATGGCGAGATTTTGTTTCTCATAATTTGGGCATATTATCAGGAAAGACTAGTCCCTAGAGAGGGACATAATGCTTGGTAAAATGAAAATTCAGTGAAAAAGTGGAAGAACCTTAGTGAGATGAATTGACACCGTGACATCAGCAATGGACTCAATTACAATTGCGAGGATGACGTAGGACACGGCAGTGTTTCGTTTTGTTGTCCATAGAGTTACTATGAGCCAGAGACAACTCAGTGGCACCCAGTAACAACAACATATTCCACATTACACTTATTAATGGCTATTTGCAGCTACTTCTTTTATTTTGAGTTGCACTCCATCAATCAATGAAGACTCCCCAAAGTTTGTTCTTCCACATTATTAAGATCAACTCTACTTTGAGGAGTCAGCTCTTCCCCAGTTGTATTTTGAGTATTTTCCAAGCTTTGGGGTTAATCTTTTGTCACTATCTCACACAATAGTCTTATGCTATTTGTAATGTTTTAGTGGCTAACCTTTCAGAAGTGATCTTCAAAATGTTCATGGAAAAACTTGTGTTATGAAAAAGCTATACATGTTTAGGATTTGTTGTTACTGTTAAGTGCCATTGACTCTGTTCTGATTCTTAGTGACCTTTTATAGGGTTTCTGAGGAGCAGCTGGTGGGTTTGAACTGCTGACCTTGTGCGTTATAGTCTAGTGCTGATTCTACATAATTTTTGAAGTACACACTTGAGTGAATAACAGAATTGTAAGTAAAATCACATTAATTTTCCTAAATTAAAAGTATATTAAAACTATTAGCTGCTATTCAGTTTCGGAGGAAACCCATCTGTACATAATGGCAAGTCATTTTACTATTTAGCAGGATATGGTGGCACAGTGGGTTAAGCATTGGGTTGCTAACTGAAAGATCAGGGGTTTTAACCCATCAGTCATTTTGTGGGTGAAAGATGAAGCAGAAAGCGTCTGTAATGATTTGTTGTTGTTGTTAGGTGCCATCGAGTCAGCACTGACTCAAAAGACCCTATGCACAGCAGAATGAAACACTGCCCAATCCTGGGACAACCTCACTACTGTTGCTATGCTTGAGTCCATAGATGCTGCCACCTGGCTAATCCATCTCATTGGGGGTCTTCCTCTTTTTCTCTGACCCTCCACCTTACCAAACAAGATAGATATCCTTCTCCAACGACTGGTCCCTCCTGACAATATGTCCAAAGTATCAGAGACGAAGTTTGGACATCCTGGCATCCAAGGAGCACTCTGGCTGCACTTCTTCCAACACAGATCTATTGGTTCTTTTGGCAGCCCATGGCACTTTCAATATTCTCCTCCAACACCATAACTCAAAAGCATCAATTCTTCTACAGTCTTCCTTAACCACTGTTCAGCTTTTGCATGCATATGAGGTTTTATTGAAATAGAATTCTAGTTCATCCTCACCGGCTTTAGTGGTTGGTGTGTAAATTTGAATAATAGTGGTATTGGCTGGGCTTCCCTGTAGGCGCATGGATATTACCCAATCACAGACAGCATTGTACCTCATGACTGATCTGGATATGTTCTTTTTGGCAACGAATGCAACACCATTCTTCAGTTTGTCATTTCTGGCATAGTAAACCATGTGGTTGTCAGATTCAAAATGGCCAATACCAGTCCATTTTAGCTCACTAATGCCTAAGAACGCAATGTTTATGCATTCCATTTCATTTTTGACAACTTCCAATACCCAGATTCGTACTGCATACATTCTATGTTCTGATTTTCAATGGATGTTTACAGCTGTTTCTCTTCATTTTGAGTTGCGCCCCATTAGCCAATGAAGGTCCTGCAGACTTTACTCCATTGGCGTCATCGCGGTGAACTCTACTTTGAGGAGGCAGCTCTTTCCCAATGGCACTTTCAGTGTCTTCCAACCTAAGGGGCTCATTTTCTGGCACTATATATAGGACTTCTGAGGCTATCAATCATTACAGATTTATCTGTAATAATCCTATGGATCAGCTTCACTCTGTTGTTATTATTAAGTGCTGTCGCATTGGTTCCGACCCATGGCGAATATATATAGGGTTTCTGAGGAGCAGCTGATAAGCTTGAACCTCTGACCTTACAGTTCAAACCGACTCTGCGGTCTAGCGCATTAACCCACAGTGTCACAACAGTACTCGGTCTTACAAGGTCACTTTTAGTGTGTTTCGACTAGACTTCATTGGGTTTATTTCTTGTGTTTTTTTTTTTTTTTTTGTATGTGTGTGTGTGGTATACTGCTAAAGAAGGATATCTGTTTGCACAAATAGTCAAGTGTTTAGCTGCTAACCAAAAGGTTGGTGGTTCAAAACAACAACTCAACATGTAGCAGCTCCTTCAGGCAAAATACCTTGCAATATGATCCCCTAAATACTGTTGCTGCTGTGTGTCAGTGAGTTGATTCTGACTCATATCCACCCTATAGGACAGTATAGAACTGCCCCATAGTTTTTGGTAGGCTGTAATCTTTATGGGTAGCTCTGATAACATAGTGGGTTGTGCACTGGACTGCTAACCACTATGGTTAGTCAGCAGTTCAAATCCACCAGCGGCTCCTTGGAAAATCTATACAAGGTCGTTATGAGTCGGAACCAACTTCAGGACAATTAACAACAACGACAACAATCTTTATGGAGGATCCCTGATGGTGCAGTGGGTTAAGCATTGGACTGTCTGCTAACTGCAAGGTGGATGGTTCAAACCCAGAAGTCCCTCCTCGAGAGACAGATGAGCCAGTCTCCTTCTGTAAATATTTACAATCTTTATGAGAACTCTGTCCTATAACGTCACTAGGAGTAGGAATTGACTCAGTGGCACTGGGGAATCTTTGTGGAGCAATGTAGCAACAATTGTAAGGATGGCTAAAGACTGGGCAGAACCAGATCTACAGATCTTTTCTTCAAATAACTGACTGATTAGTAGCTGAGCACTTAATCACTGCAGTTTCCTTTTGTATAGGTCTTTTGTTTCTCTGGTTAGGTCTATAGCTAAGTATTTCATTTATAGAGTGGCTATTGTAAATTATATTTTTTTCCTGAATTTCTTTTCAGAACTATCTTTATCAGTATAGAGGAGCCCAACTGATTTTTTATGTTCATATTACACCCTGCCACTTTACTAAAATTTCCAGTAAGTTCTAATACTTTTCTTGCTGAGTTTTTGGGATTGTCTATGTATAGGATCATGTCATCTCCAAATAAAGAGAATTTTACTTTTTCTTTGGTAATTTGGATTCCTTTGCTTTCTCTTTCTTGTCTTCTATCTATGGCTAAGACATCCAACAATGTATTGAATAGAAGTGTTGAAGAATATTCTTGTCTGGTCTTGTTTGCAAAGAGAATTTGTTTAGTTTGTCTCCATTAGGAATAATGCTAAACTGTTTGA
>NW_006408630.1:9400912-9402876 GCF_000296735.1 Chrysochloris asiatica
GTGGTTCTTTTACTTTGTGTGATTGAATTTGTGGTGGATTACGTTGATTGTTTTTCTAATATTGTACCATTCTTGGACAACTGGCATGAATCCCACTTGGTCATGATGTGTTAGTTTTTTGATATGTTCTTGAATTCTATTTGCTAGGATCTTTTCTTTTTTTCTTTTTTTAATTGTGAGGATGATGCAGGACTGGGCAGTGTTTTGTTCTTTTGTGCCTAGGGACACTATTAGTCAGATCTGACTACTTGTCAGCATCTAACAATAACAATGATCCTTCTCATGACAGAGTGACAGATTATTGTAAATTGCATGTAGTTAAAGTAATCCCCTTGTAGATGTTCAAATACCAACTAGACATCAAGGGAGAAGAGCGGGGAGCGGGACCCTACCCAGAGAAGCAGTGGTGCCTCAGATGGAGGCAGAGACAATGACGTGGAGAGATGGAGTAGTTGGGGACTTTAGACACGGAGAGGGAGAGGGGCTGTGTGCTGGTGACCAGGGGCCGGCTTGCAGTGTATACCCTTTGGTTGTTTGATGATGCATGGAGGGGATTGTAACCATGGTAATGAAATGATATATGATAGGATGAATGTAAAACTAATGTTCTCCCTGGGGGTGTCTACTCATACAGGTCTCACCTCTGGTCACCAGAGAGGAAGTGAGTAGAAAGAAAGAGAAACAAACTGTCCCTTTGTCTTTGTAAATTGCAGGCAGGCTTATGCAACAGGAATATTCTCTTGTCTTTTAATTCACTCACTCTCATCCAAAATGGCTGGGGCAGGCCACATTGGCCATCCCAAATCAGAGATCATTTCCTTTGTTGCTTCTGTTCATATTCTTTCACCTGGTAAGCATTCAGTCCACTTATTCATCCGTTTATCTGAAGCTCAGAGTTCCAGGACGATCCTATGAATCTGTTTTGCCAAGATTTCTGTATAATTGCTGAAGAGGGTCTGCACAGTCTTTCTGCCTAGTCCACCATCCAGGAGTTTCTATTTTATCCTAAAATTTAAAGACCTCCAAACTAGAACTCTTCTACTCTGAATATTATTTGATATGTGAATATTATACATATACACTGTATGCTAAAGACAATATATTTCAGAAGAAATTAAGCTATTCCTGAAGTTTGTTTACTGATTTTCCTTGCTGATTGCCAGTAATCTTGCTGTCATTCTAGATAATCTTATTTTATCAGCTTAGGTTCTGTTGTACATTTTTCCATTTTAAAGCCCTGGTGAAGAAAACACTGGACTGATAATTCATTATTTCCCCCATTGAATTGTGGCTTCTTTCTTTCTGAAAATAAATAGCATTAAATATAAATATTTTTGAAATGACTCTTCTAATTAAATACATATGAGCATTACATTAATATTCAATGATCCACTAAAATTAATGATGTTTTTGTATTAAATGCATTTTTTGAGAAATTAAATAGATGGTAGAAATTATAATAAGGAAGGATTCAGGTATGTAGTGAGCTATATTATTCAACACAACTAGGGACCACTTTTGAATAAATGTTATAGTGCTTAATGAACTGTGTTTTATGTCATAAGTTGTGGGTCTGAGGGTCAAATTTAACCAATGGAGATTTAAATTTTAATATTTAAAAATTTTATAAGATGAAATTATTTTAATTGGGCTTGCATACGTTGTTGTTGTTGTTAGGTGCCAGTGAGTCAGTACCAACTCATAGTGACCCTATGCACAACAGAACAAAACACTGTCAGGTCATGCTCCAATCTCACAACTATTGCTACACTTCCAAGGAGCATTCTGGCTGTACTTCTCAAACACAGATTGGTTTGTTATTTTGGCAGTTCATGATACTTTTAATATTTTCCTCCAATACCAAAACTCAAATGCATCAACTCATCTATGTCTTCTTTATTCACTGTCTAACTTTCAATGCATATGAGGTTACTGAAAATACCATGTCTTAGTCCTCAAACTGA
>NW_006408630.1:9404151-9405323 GCF_000296735.1 Chrysochloris asiatica
AGCCAAAATATGATCTTGAATATATCCCACCTGAATTTAGAGATCATATGAAGAACAGATTTAGTACATTAAACACTAAAGACTGAAGACCAGAAGAGTTGTAGGATGACATCAAGAGCATCATACATGAAGAAAGCAAAATGTCATTGAGAAGACAAGAAAGAAGCAAAATGTCAAAATTGATGCCAGAAGAGACACTGAAACTTGCTATCCAGAGTAGAGATGCTAAATTAATGGAAGAAATGAGGAAGTCCAAGAGCTGAACAGGTAATTTCAAAGATCAGCTTGAGAAGATAAAGCCAAATATTACAACAAAATGTGCAAAGATCTGGAATCAGAACACCAATAAGTAAGAACATGCTCAGCATTTCTCAAGTTGGGGGAACTGAAGAAACAATTCAAGCCTCAACTTTCATTATTGAAAGATCCTCTGGGTAAATTATTGAATGATGCAGAAAGCATCAAGAGAATATGGAAGGAATATACAGAGTCACTGTACCAAAAGGAAATGGTTCATGTTCAACCATTTCAAGAGGTAGCGTATGATCAAGAGACAATGATACTGAAGGAGGAATTCTAAGGTACTTTGAAAGAATTGGCAAAGAAAAAGTCACCAGGAATTGATGGAATCAAAACTGAAATCTTTCACGAAAGTGAGGCGGCACAGGAGGCACTCATCTCTGCCAAGAAATTTGGCTGACTGATTGAAAGAGATCCATATTTGTGCCCATTCCAAAGACAGGTGACCCAACAGAATGTGGAAATCACTGGACAATCTCTTTGATATCCCATGTGAATAAAGTTTTTGATATAGGTTATACAGAAATGGCCACAATCATACATTGACAGGGAACTTACAGAAGTTCAAGACAATTTAAAGAGGCCGTGGAACAGGACATCCTTGCTGATGTCTTATGGATCTTGGCTGAAAGCAGAGAATATCAGAAATATGTTTATCTTTGCTTTATTGACTATGCAAAGGCTTTTGATTGTGTGGATCATGACAAGCTATGGACAACTTAACTGTGCTCATGAGAAATCTGCACCTGGACCAAGAAGCAATTTTTGAACAGAACATGGGAACACTGAATGGTTTAAAACTAAGAAAAGTGTGCAACAAGTTTGTATTCTTCCACCATACTTATTCAACCTGTATACTGAGCAAATAATCC
>NW_006408630.1:9431308-9433111 GCF_000296735.1 Chrysochloris asiatica
TGGTGGGCTTGAACTACCGACCTTGTAGTTCAAAAGGCCCCTTAACCCACAGAGCCACAACAGGACTGGTTTGTTGCTAGTGGTAAAAACCACCTCAAAGTGTCTCCACTTGTGCTGGCTTGTGCCTTGATGGGTGGGCCTGAGCCTCGGAGGTTGGACAGAAGGCTAGCCTGTCCTGCCTGGTCAGGGAAGTGCCAGAAGTCTTTAATATTTTTTAGTTGTAGTCCTTGATGGCTGTTCTTGTAACAGTTTTCTAAGGATTTTCAGAGAAGGTGAGAGAGGAATGATATTTGGCAAATTACTAAACCTGTTTAGTTCTGTAAAATAAAGTAGTACCTAGCAACAACAACCTCAGTGAGTCTCAGCCACAGGTATTGAACGAGTCACTGTCTTTCGAATTCTGTGCGAAGTATATAGAACGATACAGTTATCCATTTTTATTCTTAGGTTGGGATTAATACTCTAGAATACTTGTGTCTTTCTCAGGCTGACCTAATTTGGAAGTGCTGATCCAAACTGTGCAGTGATTTAAGCACTGCACTGTTATTGACAAGATTGGTGGTTCAAACCCACCAGCCACTTAATCTTCTCCCATAAAGATTTACAGTCTTGAAATCCTACAGCTTAGTTCTGATCAGTCCTATAGGGTAACTATGAATTGGGATCTACTCTATGGCAGTGATTTGTTTTGTTTTGTTGGATTCAAACCAGGCTAGTTCTGAAATGGGAAGGAGCAGTAGAGAATGACATGAAGTTTTTATCTTGACTTCACTACTTTACAATAGACATGCATGTTGTGTATCATTACTATTGGGGAAAATTTTTGTCAGCTATTGAACTTATCAACCAACTCACCTTATAAAATTAAATATTTAAATGTTTTTCAAATTTATTACACATGTGAATGCTTTCTGCCATATAGAACTGTTTGCTCTGTAATGAGAATTGAGTTTACCCTGAAGCAGTAGTTCTCAATCTTCATTTCGTCTGGGAATTGTAAAAAAATTCTGGTGCCCTGACAATTAAATTAGAATCTCTAATAATTTCAATAACCAGTGACTATTGAGGATTATTGTACTAAAATATTTACTCTAATCACATTTTGCTGTCTCCTTCCAGTAAAGGATTTATTTTGGGTGATGGTTACTTACTTTAAAGAACCTGATGTAGCACTGTAGGATAATCACTGGACAGCACTGGACTGTTAATTTAAAAATCAGCTGTTCAAACTCACCAGTTGTTCCTTGGAAACCCTTTACAGGGCCATTATGCGTTGGAATTGACTCGATGGCACTTAACAACAACAATGTGCTTTAAAATATTTTTTGAGTGCTTTGTTTCATGTGTGACCAGAATCACATTCTACAGTTTACTTGACATAATGTCCTAGGAATCATATTGTCCAAGACTTTTCCAAGACTAATATCTGTATAAATTATTCTTCAGAAATGTCCTACTTTAAACATGAAATTTAACTTAAAGTGTTAAACTATATTCTTCTTGACATTTTTCTTACAGTTTTGAATTGCTCTTCTCCTTTCTTTAGGAACTATTTGTTGTTGTTAGGTGCTGTCGAGTTAGTACTGACTTATAGCGACCTTATGAACAGCAGAACGGAACACTGCCCAATCCTGAGCCAACCTCACTACTATTGCCACGCTTGAGTCCATCTATGCTGCCACTTGACCAATCTATCTCTTTGGGGATCTTCCTCTTTTGCTCTGACCCTCCACCTTACCAAACATGATATCCTTCTCCAGCAACTGGTCCCTTCTGACAATATGTCCAAAGTATGAGAGATGA
>NW_006408630.1:9433735-9437137 GCF_000296735.1 Chrysochloris asiatica
ATTCAGTGTTCCCATGTTCTGTTCAAAAAACTGAATCTTGGTCCAGGTACAGATTCCTCATGAGCACAATTAAGTGTTCTGGAATACTCATACTTCGCAATGTTAGGAACTATGATGGCACAGTAGTTTAAGCTTGGTTGAAAACTGAAATGTAGGGAGAAATATGTGGTAGTCTGCTTCTGTAAAGATTGTTGTTCTTGATGTGAAGTGTTATCGTGATGGTTCCAACTCATAGCAACCCACTATAGGATTTCTGAGGCACAGTTTCGGGGTTTGAACTGCCAACTTTGCAGTTCAAACTGACATTATGGTCCAGTCTTTATCCTATAACGCCACACAAATACAACTTTGGAAATCTATGGGACAGTTCTTCTCTGTCCTCTTGAGTCAGTATGCGTCAGCAAGAAGTTTATTTATTTACTTATTTTCTCCTTCCCTTAATTAACTGTAAGATCAGAACTTTTTGGGAATTGACTGCCTGGGCGAGATTAGGTTTTTATACTTTCTTAGCATGTTGTGCTTATTTTGTTTTCACTGAAGTGTCCAGTGGCTTTCAGTCCTCCTAGAATGAAATCCAAACCTACATTCTTCCATAGCACCAGTTCTCTTGAGAAAAATATCCTGAAAATAAGACATTTTCTCTGAAGCACATGAGTCAGACCTATCACCATGATCTTCCTGTCTTCTGGAAATTACGTATCTTTAAATTACCACAGACACCATGATTAGCTATTTATCCAGCACCAGAATTTCCAGAATATTCTCAAATTGGTTCCATCCTAGGTCTTCATCAGCCTCATCCCCAGTTAGGATGCCATATCTTATAAATATTGAATTGCCATATCTTTCTCTTTTCTAGACAGTTTTTTATTTCCTCAGGGGATCCATATTATATGTTTCTTTTGTTAGGTGCCATTGAGTTGGTATCAACTCACAGCCATCTTATGCACAACAGAATGAAACACTGCTCGATCCTGGAGCAACCTCACAATCATTGCTATGCCTGAGCCCATTGCTGCTGCTATTGTGCCAGTCCATCCCATTGGGAGTCTTCCTCTTTTTCTCTGACTCTCCACTTTACCAAGCATGATACCCTTCTCCAGTGACTGGTCCCTCCAGATAATATGTTCAAAGTATGAAAGACATAGTTTGGCCATTCTGGCTAGCAAGGAGCACTCTGGCTGTACTTCTTCCAACACAGATTGGTTTTTTCTTTTGGTAGTTCATGGTACTTTCAATATTCTCCACCAATATCATGACTCAAACACGTTAATTTTTCTATGGTCTTCCTTATTCACTGTCCAATTTTGGCGTGCATATGAGGTTATTGAAAATAACTTGGCTTGGATCAGAAGCACATTAGTTCTCAAGCTGACATCTTTGCTCTTGAACATTTTAAAGAGGTCTTGTGCAACAGATTTGCTTAATGCAATATATTGTTTGTGTTCTTAACTGCTGCTTCCATGAGTGCTGATGGTTGATCTGAGCAAAATGAAGTCTTTGACAACTTCAGTATTTTCCCATTTATATGGATGTTGTTTATTGGTCCAGTGGTGAGGATTTTTGTTTTCTTTGCCTTGATGTGCAACCCATATTGAAGGCTGTGGTCGTCAATCTTCATCAGTAAGTATTTTACAATTAAGTCCTCTTCGTTTTAAGCAAGTAAGGTCATGTCATCTACTTATCGCAGGTTGTTAATGAGTCTTCCTCCAATCCTGATACCACATTTTTCGTTATATAATCTAGCTTCTCAGATTATTTGCTTAGCATACAGATAGAATAAGTATGGTGGGGAAAAAAATCAACCTTGGCTCACACTTTTCCTAATTTTAAAACATTCTGTGTTCCCTTGTGTTGTTCAATCTACTGTCTTGTGGTCTATGTACAGGTTCCTCTTGAGCACAGTTAAGGGTTCTGGAAAACTCAGATTTCTCAATGTTGTCCATAGCTTGTCATGATCCACACAATCAAAAGCCTTTACATGGTCAATAAAGCACAGGCAAATATCTTTTTGGTATTCTCGGCTTTCAGCCTAGACCCATCTGACATCAGCAATAAAATCCTTCATTCCATGTCTTCTGAATCCGTCTTGAACCTGTGGAAGTTTTATGTTAATGTATGGTTGCAGCCATTTTTTATTATCTTTAATAATATCATTGGATATCAATGATATTGTCCAATGATTTCTGCATTCTGTTGGATCACCTCTCATTGGAATATGCACAAACACAATCTCTTTCAGTCATTTAACCAGGTAGTTGTCTTTCAATTTCTTGCCAAAGATGAGTGACTACCTCTAGTGTTGCATCAGTTTGTTGAAAGAGTTCAATTTGTATTCCATCTATTTCTGGTGACTTATTCTTTGCCAATGGCTTAAGTGTTCCTTGGACTTCTTCCTTCAGGATCATTGACTCTTGATCATATGCTACTTCTTGAAATGGTTGAACATTGACCATTTCTTTTTGACACAGTACTCTGTGAATTCCTTCCATCTTCTTTTGTTGCTTTCTGCATCATTCATTATTTTCCCCACAGAATCCTTCAAAGTTGTGGTTTGAATTTTTTCTTCAGTTCATAAGCCTGAGAAATGCTGAGTGTGTTCTTTCCTTTTGGTTTTGTAACTCTAGGTCTTTGCACATTTCGTTATAATATTTGACTTTGTCTTCTTGAGTTGAATTTTGAAAATTTCTGTTCGGCTCTTGTACCTTCTCATTTCTTTCATTTGCTTTACCATGTCTATGCATTTTTCATTGTCTGTTCGATAGCCATTTTGTTTTTTCCCTTTTTTCTCGTCTTCTTATTGACTTTTGACTCTCTTCCTGTATGATATTCTTGATGTCACTCCATAACTCTCTGGTCTTTAGTGTTTAATGTATCAAATCTGTTATTTAGATGATATCTGGTCATACTTTGGCTCTCGTGGACTTGTTTTTTTTCTTTCTTCAGCTTCTGCCAGAATTTGCATACACACAATTGATGGTGTGTTTCACAGTCTGCCCTTGGCTTTGTTTTGACTGGTGATATGGAGTTTTACACCATCTCTTGCCACCAGATGTTGCCAATTTGACTTATGTGTATTCCATCTGGTGAGGCCCATGTGTATAGCCATCTTTTATGCTGTTTAAAAAAGATTATTTTCAATGAAGAAGTCATTGGTCTTGCAAAATTCTATCATGTGATCTCAAGCATTATTTCTATCACCAAGACCATATTTTTCAACTAGTCGTCCTTCCTCTTTGTTTCCAACCTTTGCATTCCAGTCCTCAGTAATTAAAAATACATCTTGATTGTATGTTTGATAAATTTCTGACTGAAGAAGTTGGTAGAATTCTTCAATTTCATCATCACTGGCGTTAGTGTTTGGTGTGTAAATTGGAATAATAGTGGTATTAATTGTTCTTC
>NW_006408630.1:9437334-9438927 GCF_000296735.1 Chrysochloris asiatica
TAGTAAACAATGTGATTGTCACATATGAAATGGCCAATACCAGTCCATTTCAGCTCAGTAATGCCTAGGATATTGAAGTTTATGCGTTCCATTTCATTTTTGACAACTTCCAACTTGCCTAGATTCATACTTCACACATTCCATATTCTGATTATTAATGGATTTTTACAGCTGTTTCTCTTCATTTTGACTTCACCAGATGAAGGTCCTGAGGACATTACTCCATTTGCGGCATCATGGTCAACTCTACTTTGAGAAGGCAGCTCTTTTCCAGTCGCATTTTGAGTGCCTTCCACCCTGTGGGCTCTTCTTCCGGCATAATATCTGACAAAATTTTGGTGCTTCAGTATTCAGTAATCTGATGCTGACAGCATTCCACTACTACTCATAAGGTTTTCAGTGATTAAATATTCAGAAGCAGTCTCTCTCTCCTTCTTGCCAGTCTGTCTTTGTCTGTAAGCTCAGATGAAACCTGTCCACCATTGGTGACCTGCTGGTATTTTAAATACCCCTGGCATAGCTTCCAGAATCACAGCAACACACAAGCCACCACAATTCAGCAAACTGGCATATGAATGGTGGCCACATTATATAATCATATATAAATGGTACTGGTATCGTTAGACAATATTTGAGATCATTATTATTTTTTAAGTTCCCAACATCCCTTCATCTTCCTACTATCATTCAAAGAGACATTAACTTTTCCCCTCGTCTAGCCAATGGCAGGAATATGATGCAGACTGGGCATATTAGATGCTCCTGAAGTTGAATCTTGGAGAGAAGATAAAACAATATAGAAAGAGTTGCATTTTATTTATCCCAATCCTGATGTCTATGATAACAACCATACTATGCCTACTTTCTGGCCTCTGCCTTTGGTTCCTATGAAACCTGAATCCAGTTCTTAGTTTTGTTAATTCTCTGAACTAACCAAAATCATTTTGACCAATTATCCTGCTTTCAGTTAGCCAACATTAATGTCTATTGCTTCTTTTAGCTTAGAATTGGAACTGGATCAGATGCACATTCTGATGCAACCCTTTATAGACCAGGGGTGGGACATAGGAGACATTAGTTTTCCTCATTCTCTCTTGAAAGTCTCCATTAATAATCATTTAACTGTCAAATTTAGCAGGGAGCACTAGGCAGTCTCATTTATACTGTTTTCCTACATTATCTGGAAGAGAGGTAACAGGAAGCATCAAAACCACCCATCTTTAACCTATTTATGGAATGTTTTAGATAAATCATTGTGTAGACAAGCTATCAAAAAGGATTAAAGCATACATTTATTATTAGAGAGATTGCATTTGGGTCCTAGTTCTAGCATTTATCATATGAACATTGTTGGAAACACATTTGCTTATCTAATATGTTGTGTTAGGTGCTGTTGAGTTGATTTTGACTCATAGATACTCCATGTTGTAGACTCAATCTTCCCCATAGACTTTTCTAGGCTGCATTCTTTTTTTTTTTTTTAATGTTTTATTGTGTATTGTGTGATAGTCTACATGGGGGAACATTAGTTTTACATTCATTCCATCATACATCGTCTCATTGCCATAGTTACCATCCCGTCCATGCATCATC
>NW_006408630.1:9440017-9441907 GCF_000296735.1 Chrysochloris asiatica
GGCAGACAGCTTGCTTGTTCTTGTGGTAACAGTTGGACTGCCCTTGTTGTTTTGTATTTTTCCTGTAGGTCCTTCTTTCAAGAAGTGTCTTCTGGTTTTCTGGCTGCTTCAGGCTGGTCTGCTCATCCTTTCAAGAGGAAAGTTTCTCTTCTCTGATGGTCTGGAGGTGGTTCAGGCTTCCTTCTATAGTCTTATGTAGTGCAGAGGCTCCTCATGAGACCTCCTTCACTAGATATATTGTAGCTCCATTTTAGGTATTCCAATTAGTTATAGGCAGAAGACGGACTTACAAGCTTTCTATGGTGATATTTCTGGCTATTCCTTTCACTATCCCTCCAGTGACTGTTTTATATTATAATGCATGGAAAACCAAGGTTCAAAAGTCAGTCAAGTATCTCAACATTGTTGTTGTTGTTAAGTGCCGTCGAGTCGGTTCTGACCCATAGCGACCCTAACATTATTTCCCCCTTTTTCCCATTCCAACCCTGTCCCAGTCTCTGGATCCCAGAGCCCCATTGTTCCAAGGCTGTGCCTACATCCGTTTTTACCTCTGTCCCATTTAGCTCATTCATACCTGCCTAATTGTTCTCCTGTCTGCCTTGTTCTTCCGTTCCCCTCTCCCTACTGGTATATTGCCCCCGTCCCCAATACCCAAATTATCCTGTGTCTATTCATTCCCTGCCCTGTGCTCCGCCTTCTCCTCCCACCCTTATTCCTACCCCAACGTCCTAGCAACCTGCTAGGAATCCACTGTAGTGGATGAGTATGGGTTCTTTTTCTTAGTCTTTTACAGTAGTGGTCTTATGCAATATTTTTCCTTTTGTGATTGACTAATTTCACTCAACATAATGTCCTAGTACTCCATTGTGTGTATGTACCACAGCTTGTTTATCCATTCTTCAGTCGATGGGCACTTTGGCTGTCTCCATCTTTTTGCTATTGTAAATAGTGCTGCTATGAACATTGGTGTACAAATATCTTCCCGTGTTGTGGCTCTTTTTCTTGTGGGCAAATACCAAGTAGAGGAATTTCTGGATCAAATGGTATTTCTATTTTCAACCTTCTGAGGCAGTGCCATATTGCTTTCCAGAGAGGTTGGACCATTTTGCAGTCCCACCAGCAATGCAGGAGTGTCCCAGCCGCTCTACATCCCCGCCAGCATTTATTGTCCTCAACTTTTTTGATGTTTGCTGTTATTGTTGGTGTGAGATGATATCTCATTGTTGTTTTGATTTGCATCTCTCTAACGGCTAGTGATCGAGAACATTTCTTCATATGTTTATTGGCTGCCGGGATCTCCTCCCTGGTGAAGTGTCCGTTCATATTCTATACCCAGTTTTTAATTGCGCTATTTGTCTTATTTTTGTAGATGTGTAGTATTTTCCTATATATTTTAGATATGAGTCCCTTATCCGATATGTCGTTGCAAAAGATTTTTTCCCAGTTTATGGGTTCCCTTTTTACTCTCTTCAGATTGTTTTATCCTTTTAGCTGTTTGCTGTTCTATCTTGGCACTATTGAGAGATTTGTCTTCCAGTTCGCTAGTTCTGGCTTCCATCTCTTCTAGTCTGCTCCTTTCCCATTTCAGGCTATTGTTTATTTCTGATATCTTATTATTGATCACCTGGACATCTTTTTGCAGGTTTTGAATTGTTTCCAATGATGTGTCAATCCTATTAGATTGTTCCTGCAGTACTTTCCTTACTTCTTCCTTATTTTCTTCGACCCCTTTTCGGAGTATTTGAATTTGTTTCCATATCATTCTTCTGAATTTCTCTCAGGCATATCCAGAACCTGCTCCTCTTCCTCTATAAAGCTTTTGTGTGTTTCCAGCTCATTTGCATCTGCTGGTCTCTTCTGCTTTTGCATGTGTTTCGATAATGTTAATTG
>NW_006408630.1:9442838-9445190 GCF_000296735.1 Chrysochloris asiatica
TCCTATCTGTGTCCTGTGTTAACTGATTTTTCTGCCCACTGCAAGCACTGTAATTTCACGCTAGGGCAGAGGTCCCTCTCCTTCTCTTCCCCTTGTCTCCAGTGGCTCATTCAGTTCAAGGCTCCCCTTTACTGGAATTGCTGCTCTCCATACGAGCTGGTTCCAGCCCTGCCCCCCAAGCTCTACAGGAGTTGGGGCTGTTGCTGCACACAGTGGCGGGCGAAAGTTCAAAAAGCCAGTAATTCCTCAATATCGTGATTTTTTTAAAAAAGCGAGTTCAAGAGTTTGAAGCACTGAAACTTATGGTGGTTGTAAGTGTGTGGATTCGCCACAGGAAGGTTTCCTTCATGAGTTCCCCATCCCCCGAGCCCGGAGTTCCTCTCACCCTTGCCGTCTGGCCACCATGGCAAACCGGAACCTAGGCTGCATTCTTTATAGGAGCAAATTGTTCCCATAAAGAAAGAATAGGTCTTTCTCCTTACGCGTTACTGTGTGGATTTTAACTGCCAATCTTTTGGTTAGTAGCCAAGCACTTAACCATTGTGCCACCAGTGTGACATCTAAACCAATAATAATACTCTTCTTAAAAGACTGTTGCGAAGACTGAATGACATTATGACTGTAAACTGTTTGATACTGATCTGGCATGTAGTATGTGTTGTTGTTATGTGCTGTAATGCGGAGAGTGGCTTGGTTTCTGCTGTTTGACATGATCCCAGCAGGGGAAACATCATGCAAAGCAGATAATTCTCAGAAGCTGGCCTCTATCTTCCCTTCAGGGTAACTCTGAATTCACTTGTAAAAATAATATTGCCATATTCACAGGTTTTACTATGAGCTCTGCAGAATTTGGGAAGACACAATTATCTCAACTTCAGTAGTCTGAATTCAAAGAGAATTGTATAAGCAACTCCCAGTCACAGAAAACCTAAGTACAAAGTAACTGCATTTATGAGACAACAAAAGCAGATAACAAATTAAAGTCAAGCTGACCTACCCCTATAGACCTCACCACAATCAGTCACCAGCCAGAATTCACAAACCCCTACATACAAGCACCTGCGTAAATAGGCATAGAATAATGAACTTAAGTGAAGGGTGGTTTTAACTTGATAATCGACATTTCCTGCAACAGTTAGCCAGGTTGGGCTTTCTGCCACATAGCTTCAAAAGAAAGAAACCTAAAAATACTGTTATCAAGCTATTTAATGAACACGTTAGAAAAACAAAATAATTAAGTAGATGTTAGTAATACTTTTACTATGAAAATAGTAGTACATTTTGTAGGATAGAAGATTAATAATTAGTTAGTAGAAATAATAAGGTAGTGCAAGCATTGATGATTAATAGAAACTGATGTTACTAAGAAAATGTAATCAGGAGTCTGATAAGTAGAAATAATTTGTGTAAAGTTTGACTTAATCTTTTAGTGGAAACAAGAAGAAACAATTTATCACATACTGGGAAAGGAGATGAAAGTCAGTTTGAACATCACAGAAATATTTTTGTCAAGGTTGTCAAATGATCAGGTGTAGGAATGTTGTGATAAACTGTGTAATAATTCAAGGAAAGATCAAAGTGTTAATTCATTATGTATTGTGTAATTTTAAGTATAAAAATAAAGACTTGCTGAGCTGGGCCTAAGAGAGAGGCAGACAGACAGAGAAAGAGAGCCCCATCAGCCAACTAAGCAGAGTCTCTCAATTGCTTTCATTTTTGCTGACTCCGCTTCTCCTCTCATGTCCCACGACCCCGTGAGAGCTGGACTCCCGCACCATAGAGTCGGTTCTGACTCATAGCGACTCTGTACAGGGTTTCCAAGGCTGTGAATCTTTACAGGAGCAGAAAACCTCATCTTTCCTCCGTGGAGTAGCTGGTACTTTTGAATTGCTGACCTTGAGGTTCGGTTCACAGCCAGATTCATAACCACTATGCTACCAGAGCTCCTTATGTAGTATGTTGTTGTTGTTGTCAGGTGCTATCGAGTTGAAACCGACTCATAGTGAACCCATGTACAGCAGAATGAAACAATGTCCGATCCTGGGCTAACCTCACTACCGCTGCCACACTCACTTGAGTCCATTAATGGTGCCACCTGGCAAGTCCATCTAGTTAGGGATCTTCCTCTTTTTCTCTGACCCTCCATCTTACCAAGCATGATATAATTCTCCAGTGACTGTTCCATCCTGACAATATGTCCAAAGTATGAGAGACAAAGTTTTAGCCATCTTGGCTTCAAAGGAGCACTCTGGCTACACTTCTTCCAAAACAGATCTATTGGTTCTTTTGGCAGCCCATGGCACTTTTAGTATTCTCCTCCAACACCACAACTCAAAGGCATCAATTCTTCTA
>NW_006408630.1:9449478-9460585 GCF_000296735.1 Chrysochloris asiatica
GTTTTCAGTGACTAGTGAATTGGAAGTAGTTCATCACTCTCTTCCTAGTCTGTCTTTGTCTGGAAGCTCATATGTAGTATGTAGTGCTCTATAAATTATAGTTACTGGCATTATCATCATTATTATTATATACCTAGAAATTATTGTGTTGTCCATATTTTTCACAGGAAAATTATTTTATTAAATATTACAATAGGAAGGAGGATATAGAGCAACCAGCTGGACTAATGGGTGATTAATTTGATCTCTGGATGACTAAGCTTCGTCTCTCATACTTTAGACACATTGTCCGGAGGGAACAGTTGCTGGAAAAGGATGTCATGATAGGTAAGATGGAGGGTCAGAGAAAAAGAGGAAGACCCCCAACGAGATGGATCGGCCAGGTGGCATCATTGATGGCATCGAGTGTGGCAGTGATAGTGAGGTTGGTCCAGGACCAGATATTGTTTCGTTCTGCTGTGCGTGGAGTTGCTATGAGTTGGTTCTGACTCGATGGCACCTGACAACAACAACAACAAAGAGATTCTGGACCTTATCCCTAGAGTATCTGATACAGTGCTTTTTAGATGCGACTTGGGATTTGCATTTTTAATCAGTTCTTAGCTAATGCTGATGTTGCTGCTTTTGGTACAACACCTTAAGAACCACTTACTGATCAAATAATAACCTCTTTCAATTGAGGTTCACATAGGTAATGATTGGCAATTGAGGTTCACACAGGTAGCTTATACTGTAGCTGGAATTAGACCCATACTCAATATACCCAGTTGGCTGCTCTTTCTGCTGTTGAAGGCCTACAGTTATCACATAAGCACTGAAATGATTTGCTATTCAGAGCTCTTACCAATAGCAGGGGATAAAAATGTGTTCATACTAAGATTTTTCAAATTTGACTAATAGCATGTGTAATGCCTGAATCAGTACATTTGTTTCGCTCTTGGTGGTACAGTTCCCTTTTCTATCACTCCTGGGAATAACTGATATAAAAAACAAGCATCTTTGCCAAAAAGTTTCATTAAGACGTTTAAATAAGAGAAAATACGAGGGTGAGTAAAAAATTACCCACATTCCAGTTATATTAAACACCCATCCATGTCCACAGCTGATGAAAACATTAAGTGTGCACAAGAAATGATTCTGCCAAATAAACAAGTGACAGTGGATTATATGGCAAATCATTTGCTAATCAGCCATAGCTCTGCCTGTGAAATAATCCATGACAGACTTAGGTTTTGAAAAGTATGTGCAAGATGAGTACTGAAAATATTCACAGAAGAGCATAAACAGAAGCATTTGGACATTTGCAAACAAAATTTGGTCTGATACACATAAGAAGGTAGGAGTTTCTTAAATGAAATCATTACTGGTGATGAAACATGGATTCATCACTATGAGCCTGAGAATAAATGGTGTAGTGCGGAATGGAAACATGTTCAATTGCTCACTATGAAAAAGTTTGGAAGTCAACCATTTAGAGAATACTCACTAAACAGTTTTCCTCTGTCTAGATGGGTCTGGTGAGAGGAGATGGGGATAGGATTCATTGATTCAATAGTGAGTAATCATTACCATACCTAATTGTGATAGTCACATCTGTAAAGGTAGAAGATGTATAACCAAAAGGGGAGAGTAGTTAAACTTATATTCCAGGAACAGATGACCCAAGGACCATAAAGAGAGAAGAGCATGAGCTGAAAGTGGGACCCTAACCAGAGAAGGGGTGACACCAGAGGTGGAGCCAGAGGTGATGGCATGGAGAGATTGAACAGCTAAGGACTTTAGATTCAGGGAAGGAGAAAGGCTGTGTGCTGGCAACCAGGAGACTGACTTCTAGAATGTGTCCCTTGGTTGTTTAAATGATTATATATCCCTGTGTCTTTTTTTTTCTCTTTCTTTTCCATACTTCTAGGGAGAAAAAGAAAGAGAGGGGGTTTTCTTGATAAAAGAAACAAACTATGAGGTTTTTTGGGGGAGGAGGAAATGATACATACGCTAGAGGGTAGGCATGTGTTGACATGGGTGATGGAGCAGGCAATATATAACCGGAGGAAAGTTGGCAGAAGAAAATGGGGCTAGTGGGAGACACAGGGAGGAATGCAGTGGTTAAAGTAAATAGAGCTAAATGCAGATGATACAACCTTGCTTGCTGAAAGTGAAGAGGACCTGGAGATGAGAGAGAGAAGTGGAAGGGCATGTTGGTCCAACGAGACCTGGGGACACTTGAGCCCATAGATAAGGACATAGTCACAGAGGGCTAGAGCTGAGAGTGAAGCATCCAGCTGATATGGAGTAATAGAAGGTGCACAAGAACATCCAAAGTTGAAAATAGTACCCACCTGACCTAGCCTAAATGTCTTGATAATCAGAACTTGACTAGAGGAAGATTTTTTAAAAAAAGAACAAAACAATTTTTGATAAAGGAAATGTGGGTAAATTGCTACAGTTTGATGAACTTGACCTATATTCATGGAGGTAGTAACTCTAATTGCCAACAGAGAGGGAAGGAGCCATCACATCAAATATCAATGCTATGTCCTCTGTACACAGGGCAGCTAGGGATGGGCAACTTAGACACTGGCTACCTAAAATGAGGGGGTGGTAAAGGCATGAAGTGACTGGCTTACAAGGTTTCAAGGGGCCAGTTTAGTTTAATAGTGTGTGGGGCAAGAAAGAGTCCCCACTGAATAGTTTTTATCTTGTCTAGATGGGTCTGGTTAAAAGAGATGGGATAAGATTTTTATGATTTCAATAGTGAGAAATTGTTATCATGACTAATTGCGACTGTCACAATTGTAAAGGTAGAAAATTTGTAACAAAAACAGAGAGTAGTTAATCTTACAGTCCAGAAACAAAGGACCCTAGGACCATCAAGGGAGAAGAGCACAAGTGGAATGTGAGACCTTATCCAGAGAAGCAGCAAAACCATTGATAGAGGCAGAGATGGTGTCATGAAGAGAGGGAGCAGCTGAATACTCTAGATTCATGGGAAGAGAGAGGCTAAGAGCTGGTGGCCAGGAGGCAGACTTGAAGAAGGTGCCTTTTGGAGATGTAAATTATTATATATGCCTGAGTGTTTAAACAAAACAACAAAAAAAGAAGAGCTAAAATGAATAGCGAGAAATACTGTTCACTGATGGCACATAGTGGGGATTATAATCATTGTAATGAAACCAGGTGTATGATTTGTTGAATGTAAAACTGATGATCTGCCCTGTAAAATTTCACTCAATCCACAATAAAAACCTTTAAAAAAAGTCTTTCTTCCCTGACCTCTTTCCAAGTATCTCATGTTACTTCATATTCCTGCCTAATAGTTTTATTACACTTAACAGATACTTCTGTTAAGTTTGGAAAGAAGGCAGAACATATATTTTACTGTTCAACTTTCTATTTGAAATCAGAACAAATGGAAGTTGAGGAGTCAGTGGACATAATTTTACAATATACTGCATGGTTTGGATTGGTGAAGGGTTTGAGGACAGAGAAAAGAAACTTATGGAACCCCCACAGCCATCTCTCATAACCAACCACTTAGAAATTAATTATTCTTCCTTTTCTTATTTATTAATTAACAATGTGTACACAGAGAAAAGATGGATCAACTATCAACACTCATGGAAGCAGCAGTCAAGAGATCAGAAGACGTATTGCATTGGGCAAGTCTGCTGCACAAAACCTTTTTAAAGTGTTGAAGAGCAAAGATGTCAGCTTGAGGACTAAGGTGCACCTGACCCAAGCCAGGATGTTTTCAATAACCTCATATGCATGCAAGAGCTGAACAGTAAATAAGGAAGACTGTAGAAGACTTGATGCATTTGATTTATATTGTTGGAGGAGAATATTGAAAGTGCCATGGGCTGTCAAAAGAATCAATAGATCCATGTTGGCAGAAGTGCAGCCAGAATGCTCCTAAGAGTCCAGGATGGCCAAACTTCGTCTCTCATACATTGTCTCTCATACCTCAGACACCAGTCATTGGAGAATGATATCATATTTAGTAAGGTGAAGGGTCAGGGAAAAAGAGGAAGACTCCCCAACGGGATGGATTGGCCAAGTAGCGGCATCGATGGACTCAAGCATGGCAACAGCAGTGAGGTTGGCCCAGGATTGGGCAGTGTTTCGTTCTGCTGTGCATAGGGTTGTTATAAGTAGGTACTGACTTGATGGCACCTAACAAAAACAACAACAAACACAGAGAAATAAATGACAGTAGATGGGCTACATAATTTTCAGGATCCAGTGCAAAAGGGTAATTAATACAGAGCCCTTATTTTAAATATTACTTAGAATTTCAAAATGGCTGAGCACTTAAGCATGTGTGGAGAACCTTTAAGTAGAGTCCTTGAAATTAGCCCTAGATGACAATGATAACCTGTGGCTATATGTGCCATACATTTCCAGTCTTAAGATTTCAGATAAATTTTCCTTTTCTAGTTTGTGTGTGAAATTGAACTAGACCTTTCTGCCATCCAATTTATTCTCTTTGACTGTGGTAGAAAATGAAGACTCCATGCAGCTTTTGCCACTGCCGGGAAAGAGTAGTTTAAAGGGCCTTTAGGGTAGAATATTCATCCGTAACTATATTCATCTATAACTATTCTCCAAACTCAACACTGTCAGCTGGAAATAGTTCCTTGTTGTTGTTATTGTTGAGTACTGTGGAGTCGGTTCCTACTCATAGTGACCCTGCACAGGGTTTCTGGGGCTGCAAATCTTTATGGGAGCAGAAAGCCTCATCTTTCTCCCATGGAACAGCTGGTAGTTTTGAACTGCCAACCTTGAGGCTAGCAGCCTGATTTGTAACCACTCTGGGACAAAAGTCTGCTCAGATTCTTAGCTACCTAAAGAACATAAATGGGTTTTAAATTTAGTTCAGTCTGAGTTCAAGTTAAGAGACTTGGTCTGAGAAAGTTAAAACCAGGATTGAAGAACTGATCATTATAAACACAGCTTCTGACCTAGATATGCCTCTGAGTTGCTGTATTGAGGGCAGAACACAGTGTGTGCTGTGCCTCAATACAACTTGACAAGGAGTTTTATCTCAAAAATTTAAAGCAAGTTACATTTAGGCTTTATTTATTTTCTCTAACAAAACTCTTTATCCAGTTAACAGTTCAATTCCCTGCCCTTCAGACTCATGTCAGCTGCATGTATTATAGAGTACAACAGCTTCATAGGGTTTTCTTGGCTGTAATCTTCATAGAAGCAGATTATCATGCCTGTCTCCCATGATGTCAATTAGAAGCTATATGTGAACTGAGTCACTCATGCCAACAAGGATCTTAACTTCAGGGGATGCAGGTGGAAAGCAATGCACCTTAGAAATGCCAAAAGTTGAATGAAAGAGGGAGAAACAATCAAGATGATATAAATGGTGAATGATACCTATCTTCTTGATCTGATAGTGTCTAAAACAGAAGGTGGGCCACACACTTTTTCAGACAGTTTACTCAGTGGAGCAGATTAAAAGAGCAAAACCAAAGTCTAGGAATACATGGGCAAATTCATTGGTTAAATTTCTCCTAATGCTAATGCTGTCACAGTGCCCAGGTACTTCATGGGGGTGCAGGTGGGAAGAATTGCCCTATTGTGTTTTATAAAATGGTCAGATTGATCCCAATGGGCACCCGGGATATTACATGTCATTGCTTTTTCTTTGTCACTAGTCATGCTTGTGATAACTTACTAGTATTTAAAAAAACAAAAACAAAAGTAGTCTACGTAAGATATGGAGTCCTGGTGTAGCACTGTAGGATAAGCAATCAAACATAAGGATGATTTAAGCCATAAAGCCACTGGTTCAAACTCATCAGACGCTCCTTGGAAAACCCATAAAGGGTCACTATGAGTCAGAAGGAGCTTTGGTAGTGTAGTGGTTACGAATTGGGCTGCAAACCTTAAGGTCAGCGGTTTGAAACTACCAGCCGCTCCACGGGAGAAAGATGAGGCTTTCTACTCCCATAAGGATTTACACCCTCGGAAACCCTGTACAGGGTCGCTATGGGTCGGAACCGACTTGACGGCACTTAACAACAACAACAAGTTGGAACCGATTTGACAACACTTAATAACAACACAAGTTATGACTGTCCCTTACTCTCCCTTCAAATTTTAAGTAATTTAAAAAATAGTTTTACAGAAAGAAGGCACAGCATAGACCTGGGCCAGCTATTTTGTGAGTTGAGTTAGTTACGGAACTAGACCTTTTATTTTATTATTTTTAATAACTAACTATACGTTGGATAAGTGAAAGGAATGGCATAATATTTAGTTTCGTTAGGAGAAGAAACACCAGATACCCATCTAAAATACTCTTGTGAGTCCATTAAATTATTCCAATATTCTAGAATAAAGCGAGGAAGACCAAAGTATGCATTAAGATTCAGAAATTAGATTTAAAGCAAGGATTCTTGAGAAGCTTCTTCAGAGTAAAATATGATGCCATTTTTTGTCTTTATCTTAAATATAGTTTCTTTCCTCAGTGAGCCTCTTCGATATTATTACTTAAATGAAAGGAAATGCACTTTGAAATATTTTAATTGCATTACAATAAACTACAGTGTGAAGTGCTCTACTAGCTGAAATGTGTAGCAGCTTCCTGGTGAGAACTGTGAGAGTTAAGGCACTCCATAATTATTGACTATGGCCAACTTTGTTTATTTGCAACTTTTACTCATGGGCCAGGTTTTAATCTTTACTATTTAATCTGTCCCTATGATCTCAGCAAAGCCCACAAACTTGCAAAAATATAGCTGAGGCAACAGATGGAGTATCCCAGGAAGTAGAGTATTTCATAAAAATACTTTGCACACAGCTTCAAGAAAAAAATGAACAAAATCACAGTCATCATTTCATTCAAGCACTTCTGTGATGTTATTTTCTATATTTGTTTCTTGGTCTAACTGAATCTCTGATTTAAAGAGTAAATTAGAACTCCAGCATCATTTTATGGCAGTTATGTTGTCGTGCATGTACCGGTTTGCTTTGTTCAGTTCTGGAAGGTTTAATTGCTGTTGCCTTCAATCACAACTCTTACTGTCATTAATGCCTGGGTCCACTGGGATAACTGATTCAGCTTTTTGATTGAAGTAATTGTCAGTTCATAATTCCCAGAACCCTTTACTTATGGAAGTTTTAATTTCCTCATCAATCTTATCCTCTTTCTCCCAGTCTCAAGAGATAAGATGTCCTTTCTAGTGTACAAGACCAATCTATCCTTCCTTTGACATCATCTTCTCTCACTTTCTCTAGGAACTTACTCCACAAGTTGTGCTTTTCTTCCATATTTTCAACTTTATCCCATTGAATGGCTCTTTTCTTTCAAGGCTGTAAATTTTCTCAAGTATGACACTGTAGGATAAGCACTGGACTTCAGCAAGATGGATGTTTAGCAAGGTCGATGTTTCAAACTCACCAGAGGCACCTCAGACTGGAAGTTACTTAGCAACAACAACTTTCTCAAAGGGAAAGCAAGCTTGTTTTTTACATTTTGATTCAAACTGAAGAGCAGATAGACTTTCTTTCCTACACCACTGTGCTTCTTCAGTGTATCTAGAGCTTTAACTCTATTATGGATTGAGGTTTAAAGAGAATCTTGAGTAGCTGAACAAGGGATTAACTACATAGTGACTTTGATGTGCCTCAACCTTGCAAATCAAAAGGTTTTCATGGTTACCTCTTAAAAGGATTCAGGATCTTATGATGAATATATGGAATTCTAGGATAGGAAAAGCTAATCAGCAAAACTAATGTATAACGGGAAACCCCCAGAACACTGATTTCCTCCTGGAGATAGAATTGGCACAGAAGGGACACAATGGAAGTTTTTGGAGTAATGATAACAATCTGTATTTTAAAAGTGAGTTGGTCTTTGGAGGTCTGTTTGTTTTTTCTTCTCGGTTCTGCGTATCTACATTAATCTAAAATGATGTAAGTATTCCCATGCTCTGTTTGAACAACTGCACCTGTAAGCCACCACATAAAATGGATAAACCTGGAGGTTGTTATTCTTCAAGGTAGCATAATACTCCATTGTGTGTATGTACCAAAGTTTGTTTATCCATTTTTCCATTGATGGGCACTTAGGCTGTTTCCATCTTTTTGCTATTGTAAATAGTGCTGCTATGAACATTGGTGTGCATATATCTACTTGTGTTATGGCTCATATTTCCTCTGGATATATACCAAGTAGAGGAATTGCTGGATCATATGGTATTTCTATTTCCCACTTTCTGAGGAAGCACCATACTGTTTTCCAGAGTGGTTGGGCCATTTTGCATTCCCACCAGCAATGTAGGTGGGTCCCAGTGTCTCTGCATTGTCACCAGCATTTATTGTCCTCTGCATTATTGAACGTCACTACTATTGCTGTAACCACTTTTCTTGTATTCTCTGCTTTCAGCCAAGATCCTTCTGATGTCAGTAATGATATCCTTAGTTCCATGACTTCTTCTGAATCTGGCTTGAATTTCTAGCAGTTCTTTGCTGATTATTGTTGCAGCTGTTTTTGACATAGCTTCAGAAACATTTTATTTGCATGTGATATTAGTGATATTGCTTGATGATTTCCTCATGCCATTGGGTCATCTCTCTTTGGAATTGACACAAATATGTATTATTTCCAAGTAGCTGTCTTCCATAATTTTTTGGCATAGATGAATGAGTACTTTCAGTACTTCATCACTTTGTTGAAAGATTTCAATTTGTATTTCATCATTTCCTGGAGACTTGTTTTCACTAATGCCTTCAGAACAGCTTAGATTTCTACCTTCAGTATCATTGGTTCTTGATCATATTCTACTTCTTGAAATGGTTGAACATAAACCATTTCTTTTTGATACAGTTACTCTATGTACACCTTTCTTCTTTCTATGCTTTCTGCATCATTCAATGCATCATTTTCTGCGTCATCATTTTGAACATAGAATCCTTCCATATTACAAGCCAAGACTTGACTTTTTTTCTTCAGTTCTTTCAAGCTGAGCTTGAAAAATGCCTGAATGTGTTCTTCCCTTTTGGTTTTCTAACTCCAGGTCTTTGACATTTCATTATAATATTTGATGTTTTCTTGAGCAGCCCTTTGCAATTTTCTTTTTTTGTGAATTATGTGTTAGTTTATATGGGTGAACGTTATCTTTACATTCATCCTTTCATCCTTTGTTTCATTGCAATGATCACAATCCCCTGCATGCACCATTAAACATCTAAAGGGTACACCCCACACTCCTGCCCCCTGGCCACCAGCACACGACCCCTCTCCCTCTCTGAGTCCAGAGTCCCCAGCTGCTCCTACTGTCCACATCATGGCTTCTGCCTCATCCCTAGTGTCACTGCCTCTCCGGACAGGGTCTTGTACTTCGCTTTTCTCCCTTAATGGTTCCAGGGATCTTTGCTCCTGTACTGTGATAAACAAAATCAGCCTCCTTTTGTTACCAAACATTTACATTTACCTTTCCAACACTCATTATCAGACCTGATAGCAATCATTCCCTATTAAACCATAGGAGTCCTTTCCCCATCACCTTTTATCAACCCCATCTAGACATGTTTGAACCATTCAGTGGAGGGTCTATCTTTCCCTGTATCCTCTGGAGCTAGGGTCCCTATTGAAAGCTTGTAAGCCAGTCACTTCTTGTCTTTGTAGTCCTCCCATTTTGGGTAACCAATGTCTAAGTTCCCCCTCCCTGTTAACCCTGTGTACAAAGGGGGTGGGAATGATCCTCACTGTAGAGATACGTCTGCTCCTTTGTCATACTGCATCCACAAGCATAGGTCAAGTTCATCCATTTATGATGGGTTACTCCTTTTTTCTCCCTTCTTTTCCTCTTCTTTCTTCCTCTAGTTGTGTTCTGATCATACAGCCATTGATGCCAGGTCAAATGGGTACTATCTGCAAGTGTGGGTGTTCTTGTGCATCCTCCCTCACTTTATATCAGCTGGATGCTACACACTCTGTTCTAGTCCTCTGGGGCCATGTCCCTGCTCCTGGGCCCAGGGGTCCCCAGGTCTCGTCATACTGCTGGTTAACCAGGTCTCAATCCAGGTTAATAAGAGTCTATTGAATGTGGTCAGACTTAGTTCACAACTTCATTGCTGTTTTTCCCCCTCTTCCCCTTATCAGTGACCAATGTGGTCATCAGCAGGACCATATGCCTGCTAGTATATTCCATTTGAGTTTCAGTCTTGGAAGGGGGTTTGCCTTGAGGGGACCTAACCACTTGCCTTGATGGCTCCCAGGGGAACAACTTGCTTATTCTTGTAGTAATTGGACTGCTGTTCATTTGTTTTTTTCTGCTGGTCTTTCTTTCAAGAAGTATCTTCTGTTCTTCTAGCTGCTTCACACTGGTCTGCTTGTCCTTTTATGTGGGAATGTTCCACCTCAAAAGATTCTATATGATGATTCAGATTCCACCTATGGTCTTGTGCAGTGCAAAGGCTCTGCAGGGAGCCTCCATCACTGGGCAAGTTCTAGTCCCATTTTAGTTATTCCAAACAGTTATAGGCTGAAGACGGACTTAAAAGCTTTCTCTGGTGATGTTTCTGGCTATTCCTCTCTTTCTCCTTCAAGTGTCTATTTTACAAAAGTAAGCAAGGGAAACCAAGATTCAACAAACAGCCAAGGATCTTAACATAGTTTCCTCACTTTTACCCATTCAAACCATGCCTCAATCTTTGTATCCAAGAACCCTGTTGTTCCACATTTGTGCTCAGATCATTATTTACCTCTGTCCTATTTGGCCCATGTAAAAGCTGCCTAGCTATTCTCCCATCTGCCTTATTTTTCCTTTCCCCTTCCCCTTCTAGTGTATTGACCCCCACCCCCCAGCACCAAAATATCCTGTGTCTATTCCATAAGCTGTGTTCCATTATCCTGTGCCTATTACCTACCCCGTACTCCAACTTCCCCTCCCTCCACCTCACCCCACCCCCTACACTCCAGTAACTAACAACAACAACAACAAAAAGATAAAAATAAAATAAATACATAAAAGATATATTTTTCCCCCTTTCAGTGTGGGTGCTTTTTCTTAATTTTTTACAATAATGGATCTATGCCATATTTCTCCTTCTGTGACTGACTGATTTCACTCAGCATAATGTCCTCAAG
>NW_006408630.1:9467370-9470665 GCF_000296735.1 Chrysochloris asiatica
AAAAAATTTTTAATGGCCTTTTATTTTCTTACTGTATGATGATCTTAATGCATTCCAAATCTCTTCTGGTCTTTGTTAAATAGTGTCCAATGCATCAAATCTGTTCTTTGGTGGTCTGTAAATTTAGGTGGGATATGTTCAAAGTTTCAATTTTCTTCAGTTTCAGTCTGAACTTGCCTGTGAGTAACTGATGGTCTGTTCCATAGTCTGCTACTGGCCTTGTTTTGGAGGATGCTATTGAGCTTTCCTACTGTCTCTTCCCACAGATGTAGTCAATTTGATTCCTATATATATTATATCTGGCCTATATATATTATATCTGGTGACATACATGTGTATAGCTATCTTTTGTGTTTTTTAAAAAATATATTTGCAAAATTCTATCATGTGATTTCCAGCATTATTTCTATCACCTAGGTCTTATTTTCCAACTACTGATCCTTTCTCTTTGTTTCACACTTTCCAAACACTGGTAATTATCAATATATCTTGATTTTATGTATGATCATTTCAGACTGAAGACTTTTGCAGAATTCTGTAATTTCACCATTACTGGCTTTAGTAGTTGAAGCATAAATGTGAATAATAGAGGCATTAGTTGATCTACCTTGTAGGCACACTGCTGTTATCCTATCACCATGGATAATCCTGTTGGTATTTAAAATATCAGTAGTATAGCTTCCAGCATCATAGCAACACACAATGACCATGGTCTGACAAACTGACAGATGAATGGTAGATAGTTTCAACAGTTGTTTTAAAATTCATTCTGCCAATTGTGGTGTCTATATCATCTCAATATTGCTCTCAGTTGGTTGTCTTTTCTCTTAAAAATGTTTCATAATTTCCTATTTTTATGTCAATCAATTTTGGATTTTATACTGGATCTTTCCACATAATTTATAGAAACTCTGGATTCTACTGCATTTCAATTTGTTTACATGCTTAGACTCCAAATTACAATTCTCTTTTTATTGATAATATTTCCGTTCTTTTTCACTTAGCTTCATAATTTTGGATTTACTTTACTCACGTGTTCATAAGTCAGTCAAAGACTCTGAGAGATGTTATGTGTATAACTTGGAATTCTTGTTCTCTGGCTCTGTCTTTCTGAGAATTCCCTCCTCACTTTCTAATATTTATGGTTGCTATATAAACTCTGTCTTATTTTTTATTCAGGTCAGATATATGTGAGTTACTATATCAGAATTTCAGTCACTTCACCTTCACTTGTTTTCAAATCAAGTGCCAACTTCAGCTTGTTCTCAAATTAAAAGTCATAAAAAAATTTATAAACTTAATGTGTTCTGGTCTTATCCTTACAGAATTTATTTGCTTTTAAAAATTTTTAAACAAACAAACAAACAAACCCACAACTCTCTAGTATCTACAGGTCATTTTTGTTTTAATTTATTTTACCTACCATTAATAGTTGATATCTGAAAGAAGATAGGAACTTACTTAGGCATATTGAAAGTGGAAGTGGATGCAAGCTTTACTTTGAATAAAGTATGGAAACCATGTTCTTTTCAGAGTTTATGTCATTTAAGTTAAGGTACCTCACTGTAGGTACCTTGCAGGTATACAATAAATGATTATTAAATGAATACATGACCTGAACAACTGGTCTAATTACTTGTTTCACTGAAAAAGAAGTATGTTTGAGTTTCTTATTCTGTTAACCTAGTTTATGGATTTAGAGAAAGAAACTAACCATTTGTAGGATTATTTACATGGTATTTGCTTGGTAGACTTTTGCTTTAGTCAAACCAAACTTTTCTGAGGATATCTGTTGTTGTTTACAGCAGCACAAACCAATCAAATAGATGGGAAGTATACTTTCAATTTTGGAAAAATAAGATAAGCACTCTTTTTTTTTTTTTTTTTGTCATTGTTTGAAACAGGTCACTTGGATAAATAAAATTGCTTTAGTTTCCAGTAAAATAATTTTGTTTGTACAAAAACAAACAACAATATACTCTCTTACTCAAGTGTTGTAGAGAACATTAAATATGAGCAATAAACAGTCTATAATTATGAGAAACTAATTTGATTGCTTTTTCTAAAATGAATTACTGAATAGTAGTCAAGAGAAATAGAACAGATGTTTGATCTGATGCTTTATAAGATATTTTATTTAGCCACATATGAATGAATTGAAATTGATTTCATGGATATCATTTCTGGAGAAGCAATGCAGTAAATTGAGCCCGAAATTACTCAGAAGATTGTTTTTGAACAGCACTGTGTGAGTTGGAATGGTAAAAGTTTATGTAAAATTGGAGAAAAGGATTAGCAACAAAGATTTTAAAATTATTTTTTAAAAAAAACATAATTTATTACTAAAGGGGATTTTTAATCTAAGTACTTTAATGATGTTTTTAAAAACTTTATTTATAAATATGTAGGGATTAGAAGAGACTAAAGAAGTAGTATAAAAGTTGTGGTGGTTTTAAATAAGCCCATAAGTTTGCCCCATAAAATTATCCTCTCTGAATGTGAATGGATTTAGTGATTCACTTCTAAACACAAAAATGTGGTAGAAATTAAGATGAGTGTCTTCAGTGACCAGGTATGAAAGACAGTAAGTAGCTCTTTTTCCCTGCTTTTCCTTAAATTGCTCACTGAAGGGGAAACCAGTCACCATGTATTTATGTCACTCAAATAAAGAGAGGTTCATGGATGAGAAACTGAAGCCTTCTGCTATTGCCAATTTACTATCTAGCTATATCATACTAGCACCAACTTACACTGTAAATGAGTAAACCTCTGTCAAACCTAGCTTCAATCGAACTTTCAGATGAATTCAGATAACTTCAGCACTGGCTATCAACTTGACTAAAAATCTCATGAAAGACCCTGAACCACAACCACCCTTTCAAGGTGTTCTTAAATTCTTAAGTCACTAAACTTGTGTGTAGTAATCCAAACCAAGAAATGCACCGTCATTGAGTCAATTCCTATTCATAGCATCTCATAGTGACAGAATATAAATGTCCCATAGAGTTTCTAAGGCTGTGAATCTTTATGGAAGCAGACTGCCACACTTTTATTCCAAGGTTTGAGCTGCAGACCTTTAAATTAGAAGCTGAACACTTTAATCACTGTAGCACTAAAGCTCATTTAATTGTGAGTTAATATATGCTTATTATTGTAAAGAACATGATTTTGAGGTAATGTGCTTTGTAGCAATATATATATATGTTATTGTTGTCAGGTGCCATCGAGTAGGAATCTACTCATAGTGACCCCATGCACAGCAGAAAGAAACAATGTCCGATCCTGGGCCAACCTC
>NW_006408630.1:9472565-9478380 GCF_000296735.1 Chrysochloris asiatica
TCTCTAAATTCAGGTGAGATAAATTCAAGGTCATATTTTGGCTCTCGTGGGCTTATTTTCATTTTCTTCAGCTTCAGTTTGAATTTGCATATCAGTAATTGATGGTCCATCAATATAGGAAGGTACAAAAATCTCTTTTTGCCAACAAAACAGTCCACAACACATGGCAACAAAGTTCACTATTAAAGGAAACATTACCTAGTCTTGCACTATCCCTATGATTAATTATGGATCAGTCTTTGCAATCTATACTGTATTCATTGGGTACCATTTTTAGTAGACTGGTAAGTCTTTCTTCCTAGTCCATCTCAGTCTGGAAGTACTGTTGAAACCTATTCAGCACCATAGCAACATGCAAACTATCACTGACAGATCTATGGTGACTGTGAACAAAAGTTTTATTATGTTCAATTTGAATTTTTCTTAAAAATGGAGTTTAACATTAGTTATGTTTAATAGGATTTTCTAATAAAATTTTTTAGAGTTGAAGGCCAGTTTCTTCAAATAAGATTGGAGATTCTTAGTAATATCATTCTGACACATGAGTTGTTTGGGAATGGTGGCCATCTAGGAGAACAAAACTAAGGAAGATAGAAGGTATGATTTTGGAGGTTCATCTTACATAAAGACATTCTGTGAATTTGAAAATTTTTGACTTAAGTGAATTTCAAATACTGAAAAACAAATACATTGAAGAGGCTAATTAATGTCCATCAGTTGTTTGCACTTCACTGCTGATGATTGGGATAGATAATAAATTGCTGAAAACACAGTTAGAGTACACTGAAATAGGAGATTTGAGCTAGACAGAGTTGGAGCACAGACAAGCTACAGTGGGTATGCTTGGGGAAGACCTTGCAGTAGATTTTGGGAAGCAAGTTGAAGGCAAAGAAAACTTAGAGACATTAAATAATTTACTGCACCACATTGCCTAACCTGTAAATGTATTGAATTTCAGACCCTAATGGAATTGCAGACCTTAACGGAGAGAAAAAAAAAAAAAAAATTGAGGTTGTCAAGGACTTCATTCTTCTTAGAGCAACTATCAACACTCGTGGAAGCGGCAGTCAAGAGATCAGACGATGTATTGCATTGGGCAAATCTGCTGCACAGGAACTTTTTAAAGTGTTGAAGAGCAGAGATGTCAGCTTGAGGACTAAGGTGTGCCTGACCCAAGCCATGGTATTTTCAATAACCTCATATGGATGTGAAAGCTGGACAGTGAATAAGGAAGATCGTAGAAGAATTGATGCCTTTGAATTGTGGTGTTGGAGGAGAATACTGAAAGTGCCATGGACTGCCAAAAGAACCAATAGATCTGTTTTGGAAGAAGTGCAGCCAGAGTGCTCCTTGGAGACCAAGATGGCTAAGCTTCGTCTCTCATACTTTGGACATATTGTCCAGAGGGAACAGTCACTGGAGATGTCATGCTGGGTAAGATGGAGGGTCAGAGAAAAAGAGGAAGACCCCCAACGAGATGGATCAGCCAGGTGGCATCATTGATGGCATCGAGTGTGGCAGCGGTAATGAGGTTGGCCCAGGATCGGACATTGTTTCTTTCTGCTGTGCATGGGGTCACTAATGAGTCAGTTCCAACTCGATGGCACCTGACAACAACAACAACAACAATGGAAGTGCTCTCCTTAACTGTACACAGGTGAGAGTGGAGTGCTGAATTAGGGAGGACTAGTTAGAGAATGAGAGTCCCAGTGTGGTGCAGTAGGATAAGAACTGGATTGTTAACTGAAAGATAAAATCAATCAGCTGCTCCTTGGAAACCCTACACAGGGTTGCTATGTGTAGTTGGAACTGAGCAGCTAGTTGAGTTTGAATTGTCAATATTACGGTTCCATGGACTTTGCAGTCCAGCACATTAACCCATATTGTTGTTGTTGTTAAGTGCCATCGAGTGGGTTCTGACCCATAGTGACCCTGTATAGGGTTTCCGAGGAGCAGCTGATGAGCTTGAACCACTGATCTTGCAGTTCAAACAAATGGCTTTGCCGTCTGGCTCATTAACCCACAACACCAGTATAGTTGGTGCCAATCTTCCCCCCCCCACAAGCATGTTATACATTTTATTTAGTGTTGTGTTAATTTGTATCTTTTGGTTTCAAGGAGATAATGTGTGGAGCAGATTTAAATATATATATAAATTATTTTAAGAACATAGATGGAGTTCTGGAGTGATGCTGTAGGATAACCACTGGACTGCTAACCATAAGGTCAGTAGTTCAAACCTATCAGTTACTCCTCAGAAACCCTTCACAGGGTCACCGTGAGTCAGAACTTACTAGACAATACTGAACAACAGCAACAAGATATATTAGAATAAAGACAATAAAGCCAAGAAATCAAGGCCACTCCAATGGTCAGAGATTCTCTCTCTTGACTAGCTTCTCTCTGTACTACATACAGATCACTGAGTCCCCTAGTCCACATCATGAAGGGAGGTAAGTAGCTTTCCTAACTATCACAACTCCAACTAGACAGAGAATCCTAACGTTTTGGCAAACTGCATCCTCCCATTCCCAATGATTTCTGTATATCATCCCTGTACAAAGAGAAGATGGGGTCATCTTCCTTGAATGAGCAAGGAACCATGGGTAGAATGTTTCAGCTGTGAAAATGTAGATGGCACCATAACCGAAATGTTTAATCTTGGAGATTTTGAAAGGAAAAGAAAACCTGTAAAAACTAGTAAGGAATGAGTTGGATTAAAAAAAAAAAAATATATATATATATATAATTACTTCTTTCTAAGACTCCTATGTTATTTTATACATCCATCTTTAATTTGCTGCACATTTTCCCTGGTACTCTAAATCCTACACCATATGTGCTGGTGATTTTTCAACTTTTAAAATGTGCTCCTCTTCTATCGAAAACAAACAGGGGTAACTACAGCTCCTGAGAGATAAAACATTGGCAGCCTTTTCTGACTCCATCAGTAGGCGTGCAGAGGCAGAAAAATCCACACCTGACATCTGCTTCCTTTAATACACTTCAGGATCTGTGCCCTGTATCTCTCAAAACTCCTTCAAAATCACTTCAAACCACTTCAGACTTTTCAGGGCCAGTAAATGATCCCACCACATAGATAGTTATTCCTGTCAAATTGGTTGGACTGTGTCTTAGGAAAGAGAATATTAATGTTTTTTTCTTCACACCTTACAAGCAAAATTCATTAAGGCAACAGGCAAGTCATCAAAACACATTTCTCTGGTGTGTTTTTGTCATCATGTTGCTGGAAATAAATATCTCTGATACTGTAGTGGCTGGTATAATAAAAATCTTAGTAGACGGTGGTGTTTATATCCCAAATACTAAGGACTTTTTAGCACCTCTCATGGCACTGTGGCCTCACTGAGGTTTCTTGTGTCCTCATTGTGCTGATAATAGGGTCATTCATCTTGGGGTCCTGGTGCCCAGCGAGAGCTCTTTGTGGAAAACCACTATAAGACAGGTTCCAGAAGCTTGGGGCTAGGGCAGGCCCTGAATGATAGAACACCAGATTTTATATTGACTGTGTGACTTGCCTCAGGGGTGCCTGGCATGTTTCAATCCCAGAGGTTCTTGAAAAGCAAAAGGCAGCCACAGTCAAACAGGGAAAACAGAACAAATCTGCTAAATGCAAAGGTGTTTACTCTACATTCTAGCATTAGAAATGCTCAAATCCCACAAGGGGGACAGAGGGAGATAATAGAAACATTGTGAGTGTAGCAGACTGAGTGGAGTGATTTTCAAAAATCTGCTGTGACCTTCTGGTTTCCCTGAGGGCAGAGGAATGAGATTTCATATTTTCCTTATATAGGAGTTCACAGTCAGACAAAATTTACCTGGGTTCTATGGGTCAGTGTTTGGAGCAGCCATCTATGTTTCTAGAGTGCCTTGGGAGCCATGATGTGCTGCTGATGGAGACTCGTGCAATTTACATATGTGCTAGAACAGCTTTATTTTTGATGACATATAACTGGTTGTTTGACATTTGTGAAAGAGAGCACATAGTGATTAAAAGCGCAGACTTGGGAGTCAAATTGCCTGACTTTCGATTTCTGCTCTGCCACTTACAAACTATGTGACTTTGGGAAAGTTATTTAATTTACTTGTACCTCAATTTTCTTATATTTGAAATGGAAAAATAGTAGTATTTACCTTCTAGGGTTGTAGCAGTGGTGTTTAAGTGGTAGAATTTTTACCTTCTGTACTTGAGACCCACATTCAATTCTCAGCAATACACCTTTATGGGTAGCTACAAGGTCAGCAATTCGAAACTACCAGCTGTTCCGTGGGAGAAAGATGAGGCTTTCTGCTCCCATGAAGATTGACAGCCTTGGAAACCTTGTACAGGGTTGCTATGAGTGAGACCAACTCCAGGGCACATAACCACCACCACCATCACCATCACCTGTTTATTCAGTAGAGGCTAGCATATTGCTATGATGCTGGAGAAATTTCAGTAGAACTTTTTTACTAAGATAGACTAGGAAGAAAAATCTGACAGTCTACTTGAGAAAAACCAGTCAATGAAAACTCTATGGATCATAAAGGGTTGCTCCCATTAAAGTCTCAGGGGTCACCATGATCAATTGGCATAACATAGTCCACAAAAAAATATTCTGCTTCCTACTTTGGTGAATAGTGTGTAGAATCTTCAAAGCTCATGAGCAGTCATCTAAGGGTCAGCTATTGTTCTCCAAGTATTGAAGAAGAGTAATGAGGATTGAAGATGCCTGTAATCAATTAGTCTAATGGACTAATGAAATGTATGTACATTAGTCTCTATTACTCTGAAACCAGAAGAACTAGATGGTGCCCAGCTACTACTCCCAACTGCTCTTAAAGGACTCACATTAGAAGTTCCATGCAGAATGGGGAAAAATTCAAAATTATTAATAATAACAAAAAAAAAGGCTAGGCCTACTGATCAGAAAAAGACTGGAAGAACCTGAAAGTATAGCCCTTGACCACCTTCAGGTCTGGTAAGGAACTTATCTTTGTGGCCTAATTTTCAGCCAAGCAATATATAGGTATTTAGGAGAATAACAACTTGAGTAAGGTATGATCACCATGGGATGGTCAATCATTCAAAATCAAAAGGGCAATATTTATATAAGGACCAAGTTGAGAAGGGCTGGGAAGGTGGGTGGGATGGAAATAGGAACTACAGGGAGGAAGCAGGATAACTGTTGTTACATGGAGGAGATTGCAATCATTGAGTTGAAACAAAGTGTATGATTTGCTAATTGTAAAGCTCTCTGTAAACCTTCACTCAATTCACAGTAAAAGTTTAAAAAGCAAACAAAACAACAATGAAAAAAGGTTGGTCCCTCTATACATGAGGTCACCATGGCTAATTTAACATCAATTAACACAACCTCTTAGGATTGTTATAAGAATTAAACAATTCAAGACAAAGAGCTCAGACTGTTTCTGATCTTTAGTAAGCCCTGGTAGCGTAGTGGTTACGAATCGGGCTGTGAACCTTAAGGTCAGTAATTCGAAATGACCAGCTGTTCTGTGGGAGAAAGATGAGGCTTTCTGCTCCCGTAAATATTTACAGCCTTAGAAACCCTGTACAGGGTCGCTATGGGTCAGAATCGACTCAATAGCACTTATCATCAACAGCATCAACAACATAAGCAATAAGGAGCTCTGGTAGTGTTGTTGTTGTTGTTGTCAGGTGCCATCGAGTCGGAACCGACTCATAGCGACCCTATGCACAGCAGAATGAAACAATGTCCGAACCTGGGCCAACCTCACTACCACTGCCACACTTGAGTCCATCAATGATGCCACCTGGCCAATCCATCTC
>NW_006408630.1:9480220-9518642 GCF_000296735.1 Chrysochloris asiatica
GACCTGGGAGGTACGGGGGGCAGGATTGCAGGGTATACCTTTTGGTTGGTTGATGATGCATGGAGGGGATTGTAACCATGGCAATGAGATGATATACAATAGAATGAATGTAAAATTAATGTTCTTCCATGTAAACTATCACATAATTCACAATAAAACATTTAAGAAAAACAAAACAAAAAACAAAACAAAAAAACCCCCACACCACCACTAACAATATAAGCATTGAAGAATCTGAGTGGTGCAATGTGTTAAGCAGTGGGCTATTAACCACAGGGTCATTGGTTCAAATCCACCAGCTACTCTAAGACGAGGCTGTCTTCTCCTGTAAAGATTTACAGTCTCAGAAACACTAGGGAGCAAGTCTACTCTATAATGTAAAGTCTACTCTGTAAAGTAGCTATGAGTTGTAATCCACTCAATGGCAGTGGATGGGTGGTGAATATAAGCATGGAATTCCAAGGTGACACAAATGATTAAGGCACTCAGCTGTTAACTGAAATGCTGGTGGTTCTAGTCTATTCAATAGAACCTCAGAAGAAAGGCCTGGAATCTACTTCTGAAAATCAAGGAGATAATAATATCTACCTTCTAAAGATGTGGCGCTGTGGGTTAATGCACCAGACTGCAAAGCTGTTTAAACTGCAAGGTCGGCAGTTCAAGCTCACCAGCTGCTCCTCGGAAACCCTATACAGGGTCGCTATGGGTCGGAACTGACTCGACGGCACTTAACAACAACAACAGCAAAGTTATTAGAGTTAAATAAAATAATATTAAAAAGAACAGATACATCTAGAAATAAAATAAAAGTTATGTAAATAACAAATAAATACATAAATATTCTGCTATTGTTAAGTGCTGTAAAGTTGGATTCAACTCATAGAGACACTATGTAGAGTTCCCAAGGCTGTAAATCTTTGTGACAGCAGAAAATCTCATCTTTTCCTTCGGGGTGAAAGGTGGTCTTGAGTCACTTACCTTTTGGTTTACACTCTATAAAATACTTAATAAGCAAAAAAGTATATAAAAATCACCTAGCACAGTGCCCAACATTAAAATGCTCTACATATCTAGTCTGCTGTACACATTCCAACACATAGAGCATCACCATGAATCAAAATCACTCCATGATAATTAGTATCTAAACATTTATTATACACACAAGTGTTGTTACTGTTGTGTGTTGTCTAGTTGTTTCTGACTCACAGTGACCCTATTCACAGCAGAACAAAACTGCCCAGTCCTGTGCCATCCTCACAATCATTGTTATGTTCTAGTCTTCCTCTTATTCACTGGCCCTCCATTTTCCAAGGGTGGCGTCCTTTTCCAGGGCCTGGTCCCTCCTGTCAACATGTCCTAAGTATGAGAAATGAAATCTCACCATCCTTGCTACTAAAGAGCATACTGATTGTACTTATTCTAAATACACATATAAAGATTTTATATTATTCTCTCATCAGCCAACTTTTGTAAACTTGGTCAAGTGCATTAACTTCATTTATATATTAAACTCACCAGCTACTCTTCAGAAGAAAGATGAGGTTTTCTGCTCCAGTGAAGATTTATAGTCTTGGAAAACCTTTAGAGGGTCATTATGAGGGAACCAATTTGACAGAATACAAAAGCAACAAATTTATTAAACAGTGTAGACCAAGCTCCATTCTAGCTGTACAAGTCTGTGAGCTTCTACCATAGTGTTTGGAGTTGAGGATAAAGATATGAAGAATACAGCAGTAATAATAATTGGAGTCCATGAGAATTCATCTGTAGAAGAGGGTGGAGATGACACAATCAAATGTCTTTCCATTCCCTTGGTTTTTGAAAGCGTAGGATGGCAGGTGAGGGACTTATCTACATAGTCATCTGCCAGATTAAAAGTAACAGACAAGCTTGCATCAACCATGAGATTTTGTATATCAGAGATGAAACCTTTATGATTCAGACTGGGTAGAGTCTGGCTAAAGCTAAGATTAGGAAATATCTATGCTTCATCAGAAGAAAGAGCAAAAGAAAGACTTAAAAATAGCAGAGAAGCTTAGCCACTATCCAGGCTGTAGTGCAGGACATTTCAAACTTCCACTAGTGCCCTCAGGGAAGGAAGATAACTAAGAAGATTTAAAAAAAAAAAGAGTTTTATTAAGATAAATCCATGATACTTGGCGAATTCACTTCATGTGAAATTGGAGAAAGTTTAATTTTCAAGAGGAAAAACACATACAGCTAAAGGGCTGTACCATTTCACTGAAAAATGAGTAATGCACCCTAATATATAGAACTTAAATCAATTCCAAGTATCTTCATCTTCTTCAAATATTTTCCCATTTTTCATTCTTACTTTATTCTTAAAATGTATTCAGAAGTGTGTTTTGAGTAGGACCTCTACTTCTGTTAGTGGCTTTCAGCACTTTGCAAAGAAAAGGGTATCACTGAAAAGAGTCATGAATAAATAAGAAGTAAGGGTAGATTTGCAAATATTTTCTTAAAGGTCTAAGGGTCACTGAAGTATTGGGCTTGGAGAAAAAAGGGAATAGTTAAAAGAAAGCATGGACAAAAAAAAAAAAAAAAAAAAAAAAAAAAAAAAAAAAAAAAAAAAAAAAAAAAAAAAAAAAAAAAAAAAGAAAGAAAGAAAGAAAACATCAAGAGAAAATACACATAAAACCAGAGAAAATATTTACATTAATTTCTGCTGAAGGGGTCACAGTGTAGTAAGAAGCACTTTGAGTTGAGAGTCCTTTGAAAGATAAAAAGTCATGCCAACAAATAAAATGATAGTTGTGAAAAGACTTCAAATGTATGAGGCGGTGAATTTACTGTTCTTTAAACAGATTGATTTTCAAAATGTAGGCAAGGTCTTTACGATTAGAAAGTCATGAAGATCTTCTAAAAAGGCCTGGAATATTGTATTCTGTTTGAAGCATTTCACTGTCAGGAAGATGAAGACAAACAAAGAAGGGAATTCAGAGGGAAAAAAAACAAACCACAAAAGTATTTCAGGGTCTATTGTAGGCTGACTTTTCAAGAGAAAAAAGAAATAAATAGAACAAACAATAACTTGGTTTGCAAAGTCTAAAGAGAAAGAGGTTATGATGTGATATATGTGCCTTAAATTATAAGCAGAGCAAAATCACATGCACGGTGCTTACATGCAGGGTCTCATTTTTATGCTATTAACTCATCTAGTAATCAGTGTGATTCTACCATTCAAATTAGGGTAAGGGTTGAGCAACATACATTTATTTAGGATTATTTATAGATAATGAGCATTTGTAGACATGCCCACACAACTAGTCCATATAGACAAGTGCCCAATCTTCATTTCTTTCTTTTGTATTTTATTCTTGAATTTATGACTTCTGAGGCTACTGAAAATGAAGCTACTTACATTTTCTCTAAAGAATTTTAAGGAATCACACTTTATTACCTAACCTAAAAGTTGCCTATCACAGTTCAGGCAAAAGGGAGTTGTCATTATCCATTTCTGTTGATGCTAGCTGCTTCCTACTCATGGCAACTTCATGCACAACATAACAAAACAGTACCTGTCCTGCACCATCCCCTTGAGCAGTTTAGGATCAGACTGTTGTGATTCATAAGGTTTTCAATGACTGATTTTTGAAAGTAGCTCTCTATCCTAGTCTGGAAGCTTCATTGTAGCCTGTTCATAGTAACTGTAAGCATCACAGCAACATGAAAGCCTCCATAAAACCCTTTACCATTGAATTGACTGGAATTCTGCATGTTACATATTAAAACTGAGATTGTGTGGGGGTTTTCTTGGCAGTACTCTTATGGAAGGGCATTACCAGACTTTTTTCTTCTGCAGTGCTGCCACGTAGGTTCAAACAGCCATTGTTTTGGTTAATAGTTAAATGCAAAAATGCTTGTATCACCCAGGAACCTACAAGCTTACCTATGTAGACCTATGTAGAAGTATTGGCATCCAAAGTTTGGTATTTAAAACACGCTTTTTTGTTGTTGAAGTTTTTACTGTGAATTGAGTGATAGTTTACAAGACAGAACATCGGTTTTATACCATTGTTTCATTGCAATAATTACAATCTCCTCCACGCATCATCATTCAACAGTATTTGCTTCTATTCCCTCTGTTTTTTTATTTGGTGGAGGGGATACATGCAAAAACATTTAAAAATAATTTAAACAACCAAAGGGCACATTCTGCAAACCTGCCTCCTGGTCACCAGCACTCAGTGTTTTTCTTCCCATGATTCTAGAGTCCTCAGCTACTACCTCTCTCCATGTCCCCATCTCTGCCTCCATCCCCGATGTTGCTTCTTCTTTGGATAGGGTCCTGCATTCTGCTTGCACTCTTCTCCCTTGATTGTCCTAGGGTCCTCTGTTTCTGACTGTAAGATTAACTACTCCCCCATTTTTGTTACAAAACGTCTACCTTTACAGTTGTGACAGTCACAATTAGTCATGATAATAATTATTCACTATTGAATCATAAGAATCTTATCCCTATCTCTTTTCACCAGACCCATCTAGACAAGATGAAAACTATTTAGTGGGGACTTTACCTTCCCCCCACTCCCCACCCCCACACAAACACTGTTAAATGAAACTTTCTCTTGAAAACTTGTAAGTCAGTCACTTCGTGTCTTTATAACCCCCTCATTTTAGGTAATCAATGTCTAAATTGCCCATCCCTATCAAACCTGTATGCAGAGTGGATAGGAGTGATATTTGATATTAAGACTCTTTCCCTCTCAGTTGGTATTTTGAGCTACTACATCCATAAGTACAAAAGAAACTTTTAAAATGCTCAACTTTGCCACAGTGTGTTACACAAGGGGAAGTATTTCTGGTTTTTACAATATTGAGAGAAATAGGTATAATCATTCACTCTGAGGGATAAATAGGAGCCCTGGGGCGGGTGGGGGGTGAAGTGGATGCAATGTCAGCTGTTCAAAATCAAATCCATGATCAAGAAAGATGAGGCTGTGGGTGCTCAGCCCCATAATCTCAGGGGACAATATGGTCAATTGGCATAACATAGTCCACAAAGATAATGTTCTACATTCTGCTTTGTTGGGTAGCATCTGGGATATTAAAAGCTCATAAGCATCCATCTAAGGTGAAGCTATTAGTTTCTCCATGTGCAGAAGAAAGAAGAGTAATAAAAATTGAAGATGCTTAGAATCAATTCATCCAGTGGACTAATGGAACATGTGAATATCTGTCTCCATGACTCTGAGATCAGAAAAACTAGACGGTACCCACCTGCCACTACCAACTGTGATGAAGAGATCACATTAGAGGGTCCTGGACAGAGTGGGAGAAAATGTGGGATAAAATTCAAAATTATTCAAAGATTAAGAAACCCACCTGACTTTCTGGTAAAAAAGAGACTAGAGGAACTTGAGACTATAGCCCTCGATCACCCTTCAGATCTGGAAAGGATCTGACTCTTAAGATCCAATTTTCATCTAAGCAGTAGATAGAAATATGGGGGTGGGTGGGTGGAGGAGAACAACATCAGAAAGGTATACTCACCATGGAGTGGTCAATCATTCAAAATCAACAGGGCAGCATTTTCCTAAGGACAAAGTTGAGAAGGGGTGGGAAGGTGGGTGGAAAGGAAATAGGAAGCTCAGGGAGGAAGTGGGCTAACTGTTGTTGCCTGGAGAGGATTGCAATCATTGAGATGAAGCAAAGTTTATGATTTATTGAGTGTAAAGCTGATGATCTTTGTAAACCTTTGCTCTATTCACAATAAAAAATTTATAAAAAAAGAAACAGAAAGATGAGGTTGTCAGTTTACCATAAAGATTTACAATTTTGGAAAGCCTAAGGAGCAGTTTTTGGAAACCCTGTACAGGGTCGCTATGAGTCAAAACTGACTCCACGGCACATAACAACAACAACAACAAGGAGCAGTTCTACTCGGCCTTATGAGTCACAATCTACTGATGGCACTGGATGTGGGTGGTGATGGGTGAGAAAGTTAAGAACTTCAGTAGAAGAAACTAAGACCCATTTATAGAAAAATATTTAGCACATTTAGGTAGGAAAGAAGCAAAAAATATATAGATTTGGTATTGTTGCCGCTAAGATATGACTATCTTCTCCTATTTCATGCTTTTCACTCAGTCATTCTCTTTCCTACTTTATTTCAATGTCTTCCATGTGAAATTGTTGTTATTGTTGTTGTTAAGTGCCATTGAGTGGGTTCCAACTCATAGCAAGAGCTATACTGTAGAGGATTTCCAAGGAGTGGCTGGTGGGTTTGAACCACCAATCATGTAGTTAGCAGTTCAGCGCTTATCTTACAGTATCACACAGGGATCCTTTTACATAGTAGGTGCACTAAATAAAAATATATTCCATAGATTTATGCTAATGGTTTTACCAATAGAGTGGTCCAAGGATAATAGACTATTGACTTTTGAAATGGTGGGGTGTGTTTAACCTTATTTAAAATCCTTTCTGGCTGTGTAAGCCATAGATTACCTTGTGCTATGGTTGGGTAACTATGTATGTTCAATCAATGAAGGCAGTGGGCCGAGGAGTTAAGCAAATGTTGTTTTGTGCTTCCAGCTGGGCTTCGAAATGTGGCAGCCTTTGCATTTGTTGCCTACTTGTATTTTTCAAGAAACTATAAAAATTGCCATCTTCTCTGTCAGCATGAGGCACTGAATCATTAAGGCGCACCAGCGCAAACTAACAAAAAGATATTTTCCTTTGCTATGGATATAATAATTTTATCAAGAACAGTTTTCATAAACTCTGGGTTTAATGCAGTAAAAATGGCATTCAATACACAAGAGGTATTCATTGTAACCATCACAAGTAAGAGCAGTGGTTCAAGTGCTGGTGGGTTCAACAGTTAGAACCCACCAGGTGCTCCACAGGAAAAAGATCGTCTGTTGTCTTGGAAACCCTTTAGGGCAGTTTTAATCTGTCCTTTAGGATCCAGGTGTAGCTCTGTAGGGTAAGCACTGGACTGCTAACCACAAGGCTGGTGAGCCACCAGCCACTCCTCAGAAACCCTATACAGGGTTGTTATGAGTCAGAACCCATTTGATAGCACATAACAACAACATAGAGTTACTATGAGTTGTGATTGACTCAACTTCATGAATTTGTTTATTTATTGTTTTTTGTTCTAAGAAAAGGTGTATTGAATCTTAGAAAGTGGCAGTTATAGTCATGGTGGTGGTGTTTATGTGCCATGGAGTATACAACTATCACATATACAGAAAAGTCAAAACAAAAATTTAAAAGGCAGAAACATCTCTGAGTGACCAGCAGGGGTCACCCAATAACCAGAAACCAGAGCTGGTGCATTCTCTGTTGAAATGAGCAAAAAACAAAACGCTCCCCTGTGAGAGAGCAGGATGCTCTACACATAGAATTTGCTCATAACCATACCTCAAAACCAAAAAACAACAATCCTATTCCCAGAAATGATTTTTTTTTTTTTTTTGGTGGTGGTGGTGGGGCCAGGGTAAAAGGGTCAAAATCCCTCAGGGCTAATGGGATCAGCTATGAGTAGGGGAAGGAAGAAGAATAATGGAGTCCTTTGGGGATAATAAAAGTAGGTGGAAGTTACCTAAGAGGAGAAACTCCCTAGTGTGTTTGGCTACTATTGATCTAACTTCAGAGTACCCAGAACAGAGAGCCAAGCCTGGAGTCAAGCTTCTTTCACCAAAACAACATTTAAAAATGGTTCCTGATTCCATTGTTTCAAAAGTTCTTGTCAAATGCATTATTTTATTTTATTATTTTTTTTAAGTTTAGATCATCAGTTTTCTCACAATGATTCTTTCATTTTTCTTATAGCTCCTCTATGCTTCCTTCTCTCTTTAGTGTTTGCCATAAAAGTATGTATCTTCCTTATCCAAATCATTAACTGAATATGAGTTAGATAATCCTCAAAAGAGTTCTATGAGGAATACACTGAGTTTCACAGAGAAGTTAGTTTCATAGAGAACAAAAGCAGAGCCCAATACATATTCTCAATACCCATACTTTTTGACTACAAATCTCAGACTCACAAACACCCTGGTTTCCCAGGCTCTATATTGTGGGAACAAAAAGCCTCATCTCTCTTCTGCTTTTTTCTAGCCATCTCAGACTAGATAAGACAAAAACAAAAACAAAAACAAAACACAAAAAACCCCAAGCCCATTGCAGTTTCAATTTATGGCGATCCTATATAGGGTTTCTGAGACTGTACATCTCTATGGTGGCAGACAGTCTCATTTTCTCCTCAGAGTGACTAAGCTAGTGGGTTTGAACCACTGACCTTGAAGCTAGCAGCCCAATGCCTAACCCACAATACCACCAGGGCTCCTAAAAATTGTATAGTATTAAATAATTTGGAAATAGAAATACTGCATGACTCAGCAATCCCTCTACTTGGTATATATCCTCAAGGAACAAAAACACAACTAGATATGTACACACTCAGGTTCACTGCAGCACTATAGAAAATAGATAATGTGAATTGCACAATTTGCAATACCAAAATGATGGACACAGCCCATCAACCGAGAACAGTTAAACAAACTTTAGTACACACAGTGGAATACTACCCAAGGTTGAAGAATAACAAAGAATCTGCAAAACACCTCACAACATGGATTCACCTGGAGGACATTATGCTGAGTGAAATTAGTCAATCACAAAAGAAAAAAAATCACATGAAAGCACTGTTGTAAAAAGTTAAGAAAAGATTTTCTTGCTAAATGAAACATTCTGTGAAGGTTCCAGGGTGGTAGGTAATGTGGATGAGGAAGGGATAAATTGAATAGATGTAAATACTATCGACTGATGCTATTGGAATGGATTACAATCATTGTAGCAAATCAAAGTGTATAATTTGTTGAATATGAGACTGATGATCTGTTTTGTAAACCTTCACTCAATTCACAATAAAAAGTAAAAAAAACAAAAACCCCAATCATTAACATTCAGTTGTTCACCACTTTTGGTGCTCAAATTTCTCTGTGGTATCTTCATTGGCTGGTTACATTGCTGATTTTACATTTGCCATGATGGGAACTTACAACCTCTTGCCTCATTCATTCCACCTTTGTATCACTCTGATTATAGTCAGCTGGGGGAAAAAAAAAATCTCATACCTAGTCCCTTCCACTTTCTAGCACATGTTCTGCTCCTAATGGGGCAACACAACACAACTGATTTCTCTTCCTTTGACAGTACATCACAGGGAGCTTTTCTGAAGTCCCTGAATCTTCTCTTTGTTAAACATGCTTAGTTTACTTTATTTTTAAACATGGCATAATTTTCCATCTTTCTACCATCTGAATGAACTGCTCACATCCTCCCTAATATGTGGTGACAAGAGCTGAATGCAACACTTCAGAAGTGATCAAATCAGACTGCTTTCATTGATACTATATTTCTATTCTATTTCCCACTAACCATCTGTCAGTTTGTCATCATGTGGTGGCTTCTGTGGTTCTATGTTGCTGGAGATTCACAGAATATAAAAGCAGAGCCCACGTCTACCTGATGCATATTCTCAACATCCATGCTGCTTTGACTCACAACAACCTTGTATAGGGTTCACAAGACTGTAAATTGTTGTGGGAGCAGAAAGCCTCATTTTTCTCCTGCATATCCTCTAATCATCTCAGACTAGAGGACATGCAGGACATCTCAGCCACTCCTATTTCAAGTACCAGCAGGTCACCCATGGTGAACGCAATTCAGTGGAGCTTCCACCCTAAGATAGGCAAGGAAATAAGGCCTGATGATCTACTTCAGAAAATTAGTCAAGGAAATCCTTATGGATGACACTAGAATATTGTTCATATCCTACTAGTATATGGGTTTCCTAGTTTGCAATACGCTACACAGTGACTGCAACAAATGGACAATGTTTCATTCTGTTACACTTAAGCTTGTCTTGAGTTGGAGTTGACAACTAACAGTTTATTTCTAATGATGTCTGTTTTCTCAGGAACACTCCAATTATTATTTGTATGCCTGCTTCTGGTGAGCTCTTAGAATCAGATAATTATGTACTAGTATATGATGAAAAATAATGTAATGATGGCATGCAACAAAAGCAAACCTGTCTTAGTAATCATTAGGCTGAGTCATAGACAATGGTAAGATGCAATTTCCCAAAACATTAATTGACTTTTCTCATAATGTCATGTGTTTATGGAAGTTTACAGATTATGGTGAGCACATTAGACTGGGTTGAAGTGATAATGTTGTTGTTATGTTCATCCTAAGTTAACATTGTGTTGTTGTTGTCAAGTGCCGTCGAGTCGATTCTGACCCATAGTGACTCTGTATAGGGTTTCCAAGGAGCAGCTGGTGAGCTTGAACCACCGACCTTGCGGTTCAAATGGCTTTGCAGTCTGACGCATTAACCCACAGCGCCCCACCAGGACTAAATTCCTGGTCACTTACCTCTATAGTTTTATGAAAACTCAAATTTAAATAACTTCAGATGTATAGGTTACAAAATGTAACCATGCTAAAACCATTGCCTCCTTAAGAATAGCTAACAAGTACAATTTTTAATGCTGCTTAGCTATCCCAAGAGAGTGTTTTGAACAAGTTGGAAAACAGAATTAAACATGCAACATGGTAACTGAGTTAATGTTTCTTTTTTCTTTCTAAGAGATCCTTAGAGTATTATAAGCAAACAGTCTGAACTAAGGTTTCATAAGATGTCAATTCAAAGTTATTAAAGTCATTTTATAGGCATAAAAAACACCTTGCATTATCATTCTCAAATTTCATAAGTGGACAAAACTTATTTGCATATTGTTGTATCCAGATGACATTAATTTTTAATGTGATTAACCTCTATTTGAATGTATGCCAAGAAAGAAGCAATGATTAGGTTATTTTGAAAATTACCACTTTAATCTTTTGTCATTATTGGATAGCCTCTGTTGAAGAGACAGCCTTCATGAAGATTTCCTGTTTGACCCCTTGAATAGTCAGAAAATTGAAAATCTGAGGTTGGCCTTCAGATCTCTTGCAGACCCAAGGCAAAATAGACTTTCTTCTGAATTTGACTTGAAAGATAGTGAGTCAAAGCTCCATCATGCCAGAAAGAGTGATGTTAGAGTTTAAGCCGTAGAGCAGAAGAAGACAGAGGATATGATTTAAGAAACCTTTTCCTACTCATAACAAGAAAGAAGCCACAAGAAGGTCAAAGACAAAGATAAGAAGAGATGGAACTTGGCATTAGAAGCTACATATATTGCTGAAAATGTTTCCAGTGCCATAGTGTCTTATAGAAGGCTGGTTATGAGATGATCCAAACCTCAGATAAGTTGGAGGGACATCAATAAAAAATTGAGAACGGAGTCCCCCTGAAATCTGAAGAAAAGATGCCTTTACTAGATGTCTCATACCAATATGGCCAGCTTTAGAAGAGAAAAGAATGAAGACATGCTATTTTTAAGGAGTCATGACTTCATAAAATTGCGTACTTCCTAGGGGGACGCAAGGAGGTAATTCTTGCTATTTGCAAAGCTAGGATGTGTGGGTAAATAGTGAATGGTTTGAATTCCAGGGCTGGTGGGATGTTGTAGGAGAAGCACTGAAGAGATAGCTATAAGGTAGATGGTTCAAGTAAGGTGGTATAAGAGCCACTCCTCAGGAACACTAATACAGGGTTGCTATCGGGGTGTGGTGCTGTGGTAATGCACCAGACTGCAAAGCCGTTTAACTGCAAGGTTGGCGGTTCAAGCTCACCAACTGCTCCTCGGAAACCCTATGGGTTTCTATGGGTCTCTATGGGTCAGAACTGACTTAACGGCTCTTCACAACAACAACAACAACAATGAGTCATAACTGACTCTAAAGCATTAACAATGTGACAAAAACAAAACATCATTAAATATGATACAAACAGAAGAATGGAAAGTATTTGCCAATTGGAGTTTGTTCTTTGTTTTTCTTTTTTAGAACCCTGAGATTTATGTGAAGAAACCTGTGTTTTCCTACTGGAGGATGAGAGCACATGGAGCAGAGGCAAATCCTTCAGCTGAGGCTCCCACAGCAAACAGCTGACCCACACTAATATATTCTTGTTATATCAAAAATCCCCAAACTTTCATATTGTTATATTTAAATTTCCTGAGTGAAAAAAATCTTTTTGCACATTGTTATAATTTTATACTACATAAGTAAGTCCTCCACCATTTGTCTGTCAGTTTGTTGTACTGTGGTGGCTTGTGAGTTGCTGTGATTCTGGAAGGTATGCTATGGGTATTTTAAACATCAGCAGGCTCACACATGGTGGACAGGATTCAGCTGAGCTTTCAGATGAAGACAGACTAGGAAGAAGGAGAGATGAACTACTTTGGAATATTTAGTCACTAAAAACCTTATGAATAACAGAGAAACACTGTCAGATATGGTGCCTCAAAATGAGCCACTCATCATTGGAAGACACTCCAAATGTGACTCGGAAAGAGTTGCCTCCTCAAAGTATAGTTGACCATGATGATGCAAATGGAGTAAAGCCTGTGGGAGTAAAACCCATGGGACCATCATTTGCTGATGGGTCACAACTCAAAATGAAGAGAAACAGCTGTAAACATCTATTAATAATTGGAACATTAAATGTATAAAGTATAAAGCTAGGAAAATTGGAAATTATAAAAAACGAAATGGAACACATAAACATCGATATCTTAGGCATTAGTGAGGTGAAATGGACTGATATTGGCCATTATGAATCTGACAACCACATGGTTTACTATGCTGGGAGTAACATATTGAAGAGCAATGGTGTTGCTTTCATTGCCAAAAAGCACATATCCAGATCAATCATGAGGTACAACACTGTCTGTGATAGGATAATATCCACATGCCTACAAGGACCTCTGGTAGTATAATGGTTACGAATTGGGCTGTGAACCTCAGGGTCAGTAGTTCGAAACTACCAACTGTTCTGTGGGAGAAAGATGAGGCTTTATGCTCCTGTAAAGATTTACATCCTCAGAAACCCTGTACAGGGTCACTATGAGTCGGAACTGACTCCACGACACATAACAACAACAACAACAGGGAAGCCCAGTTAATACCACTATTATTCAAATTTATGCACCAACCAATAAAACCATTGAAGACAAAATAGAAGAATTCTACCAACTTCTTCATTCTGAAATTGATCAAACATACAATCAAGATGTATTAATCATTACTGGTGATTGGAATGCAAAGGTTGGCAACAAGGAGGAAGGATCAGTAGTTGGAGAATATGGCCTTGGTGATAGAAATGATGATGGAGATCGCATGATAGAATTCTGAAAAACCAATGATTTGTTCTTTAGATAGGATGAGAGATGATTATACACATGGACTTCACCAGATGGAATACACAGAAATCAAATTGACTACATCTGTGGAACAAGACAGTGGAAAAGCTCCATATCATCAGTGAAAAGAAGGCCAGGGGCAGATTGTGAAACAGACTAATAGCATCTCTGGAAATTCAGATTGAAGCAGAAGAAAATGGAAATAAGTCTATGAGAGCCAATATATGACCTTGAATATATCCAACCTGAATTTAGAGATCATCTGAAGAACAGATTTGGTACATTAAACACTAAAGATCGAAGACCAGAGGATGTGGGATAACATCAAGAACATCACAGAAGAAGAAAGCAAAAAAGTCATTAAGAAGACAAGACAGAGAGGAGAGATCAAAATCGATGTCAGAAGAGACACTAAAACTTGCTCTCCAGAGTAGAGTTGCTAAAGCAAATGGAAGAAATGAGGAGGTCCAAGAGCTGAACAGAAAATTTCAAAGGTCAGCTCAAGAAGATAAAGTCAAATATTACAATGAAATGTACAAAGATCTGGAGTCAGAAAACTAAAAGAAAAGAACATGCTTAGCATTTCTCAGGCTGGGGGAACTGAAGAAAAAAATTCAAGTCTCGACTTTGGTTATTGAAGGATTCTCTTGGCAAATTATTGAATGATGTAGAAAGCATCAAAAGAAGATGGAAGGAAGGAATACACAGAGTCACTGTACCAAAAGGAAATGGTTGATGTTCAACCGTTTCAAGAGGCAGAATATGATCAAAAGCCAATGATACTGAAGGAGGAAGTCCAAGGTGCATTATAGGAATTGGCAAAGAATACGGCACCAGGAAATGATGGAATAAAAATTGAAATCTTTCAAGAAAGTGAGGCAGCACAGGAGGCACTCACTCATCTATCCCAAGAAATTTGGAAGACAATTATCTGGTTGACTGATTGGAAGAAATCCATATTTGTGCTAATTCCAAAGAGAGGTGAGCCAATGGAATGCAGAAACCATCAGACAATATCTTTGCTATCCCAATGTGAGTAAAGTTTTGCTAAAGTTTATACAAAATGGCTGTAAGCATACATTGACAGAGAACTTCCAGAGGTTCAATTCAAATTCAGAAGAGGACATGGAATGAGGGATATTATTGCTGACATCAGATGGATCTTGGCTGAAAGTAGAGAATACCAGAAAGATGTTTACCTGTGCTTAATTGAGTATGTAAAGGCCTTTGATTGTCATGACATGCTATAGATAACATTGCAAAATGTGAGTATTCCAAAACACTTTATTGTGCTCATAACAAACCTGTACATAGACTAAAGAGGCAGTTTTTTTTTAACAGAACATGGGAACACTGAATGGTTTACAATTAAGAAAGGTGTGTGACATGGTTGTATTTTTTCACTATATGTATTCAACCTGTATGCTGAGCAAATAATCCAAGAATCTGGGTATATGAAGTAAAACATGGCATGGAGTCCTGGTGTGGTGCTGTGGGCTAATGCGTCAGACAGCAAAGTAACTTGAACTGCAAGGTCGGTGGTTCAAGCTTATCAGCTTCTCCTTGGAAACCCTATACAGAGTCATTATGGGTCGGAATCGATTCGATGGCACTTAACAATATGATTGGAGGATGACTCATTAACAACCTGCAATATGCAGATGATACAACCTTGCTTGCTGAAAGTGAAGAGGACTTAAAATACTTACTGATGAAGATCAAAGACCATAGCCTTCAGTATGGATTGCATCTCAATGTAAAGAAAACAAAAATCCTTACCACTGGACCAATAAACAACATTCTTATCAATGGAGATAATATTGAAGTTGTCAAAGACTTCATTTTTCTTGGATCAAACATCAACACTCATGGAAGCAGCAGCCAAGACATCAAAAGACATATTGCATTAGGCAAATCTGCTGCACAAGGTCTTTTTAACGTGTTGAAGAGTAAAGGCGTCAGCTTGAGGACTAAGTAGCACCTGACCCAAGCCATGGTATTTTCAGTAATCTTATATACATGCAAAAGTTGGACAGTGAATATGGAAGATCATAGAAGAATTGATCCATTTGAGTTTTTGTGTTGGAGGAGAATATCAGAAGTACCATGGACTGCCAAAAGAACAAACAGATCTGTGTTGGAAGAAGTGCAGCTAGAGTGCTCCTTGAAGGCCTAGATTGCCAGACTTCATCTCTCATACTTTGCACATATTGCTATGAGGGACCAGTCCTGGTGGAGGGTCAGAGAAAAAGATGAAACCCCAGAGAGATGGGTTGGCCAAGTGGTAACATCAGTGGGCTCAAGCCTGACAACAATTGTTAGGTTAGCTAAGGGCCAGGCAATGTTTCATTCTGCTGTGCATAAGGTCGCTATGAGTCGTTACCAACTGGATGGCATCTAACAAAAACAACAGCGGGTAATTCCTGATGTGGTGCTGTAGGATAAGCACTAGACTTATAAGGTTGGTAATTCAAACCCACTGGCTGCTCCTGGGAAACTCTATACAGTATCCCTATGAGTCTAAACTGATTTTACGGCACTTAACAACAATAACAACCCAGATGACATTAATTTTTTTATAATTTTAATTGAGAATTGAGAGAAGATTTACAGAATAAATCATCAGTCCCTCATTCAACAAATCACTGCATTTCAGTGATTGCAATCTGTTCCACGTACTGTCAGCTAAACATGTTTTCCTCTATTCACTTTAACTTTTGCTTTCCTCCCTGTGTCTTCCACTATCTACATCTTTCTTGTGCCAATCTCCTTCTTGTTGTATATTGCCTTCCACACCTACCAAGTTGACATGTGTCTAGCCTTAACCCAGTGGATTATTTTCCTTTTCTTCCCACTCTTAGTAATTACCATATGTTTCTTTTAGCAAGACAACATTTTCTTGAATTTTTATTATAGTGGTCTCATACAATACCTGTCCTTTTGGGGTGACAAACTCATTGTAATGACTTCCAGGTTCATCCAAGTTGTAAGGTGTTTTGCAGATACATCATTATTCTTGAGTGTTGTGTAGTATTCCATTGTATGTACATACCAAATTTTGTATCCATTTTGCTACTCTGTTGTCTTTTGTCTAGCATATTTCATCCATTTACATTCTGTATAATTATTGATATATATGAATTCATTGCTGTCATTTTGATGTGTGCTTTGTATGTGTGTGTGTATGTTGCTAGTTTCTTGTTCCACATAAATTTATATGCTGTGTTTATCTTGCTTGTAAAATTTCTTTACATTTTATTCACTGCTGTTTTTTCATGTTTACTAAATAAGGGTGGGCAAGAGGAGAAAGCACACACAGGAAAACAAAATAGAACAAACAAACAATAGTGAGAACAAATACAATAAAGGAGAAAAAAGAAAAACCAATGGGCAGCAACAAGAAAAAAGTATATAATAAAAAGAGAAAAGAGGGACAGGAAAATATTGCTGAACAAGAGGAAAATATGATAGAAAATACAAGGAAGAGAAAAAACACTGAAAAATCAGGGAGGGGAAAATGAAAAGAGAAATAGATAACAGAGTAGTAAAGAAAAATCAAGAGGACTGATTATGACAGAATTAGTCTAATTCTGGCCTGGCAACTCTGTGGGTTCTGTATATCTGGAGCAGAGCCCACCTGAATCCAGGTGCCAAGATGGCACAGCAGACATGTGTCTCACACTGGCTAAAATCTAGTTACTCCAAATTCCCAGAGAGTAAGGTGTTGATGTGTGTGGGGACTGATATCACCTCTGGAGAATGTGGGGAACAAAAAAGAATTCCACCATTTCCATTGCCAGAGTGAATCTGTATCATTAAGCTGCAGACTGTCTGGCTCTCTAAAGTTGGTTATAAAAGTTCAAGATGGTTGTACCACATCTGGTAGGCAGTCAGTCTTTCATGCATGAGTCAGTCTCCTTTCCCTGCCCCTAATCACCTTCTCCTGCCTGTTGGTATACAATCCACGTCTCTAACCTTTCCTTTGAAGTCAAAGATTATAGGATGGTCCTGTTTCTGTTTCATTTGGTCTCTCATATCTTTTTTGTTGAGGGTTTGTATAGTGTATTTTCCTAGTCTGCCATCTTGCCAGAAGTCATTAGATGACAGTAATTTTTAATATTTTTAAACTCCTTTTGAATTTGGTCTAAGTTAAAAGCAATGATTAGCTTATTCTGAAAAATTACCACTTTAATCTTTCACCATTATCAGACAGCTTCAAACTTTATAGTGTTATAAATTCAGCAAGAATGAGGTTAATCATATACACTGATGAAATAGTATATGCTGTAATTTAGGGGATACTCTGAAACATCCTATTGTTGCAAAATTATGTTTACCTCTGATCTTCCTTGGAGCCTGAATTCTACAATTTTAGAGATTTATTCCTAAAGATGAAGGCACCTTAGACCTTTCCAAGAGTGAAAGCCAGAATAAGCCTCAGAAGTTGTCTAATTCAAAGGGTGCCAACTGGTGGCTTGAAGACCAAATATAGCCAGCAGATATATATTTTTTGTTTTATATAATTCTGGATCAGAAGTTAAAAAATATTAAATTAATCTCATTGCCAAAATTTTGAAATAGGATAACTACACTAAAAAATTGTCTACCCAAATTCATTTTTTTAAAAAATGGAAGCTCTCCTGATATTGTCTTTGGACAACATTAGCTCATTGAAACTAAATGTAAGCTGCTCCTTTTAGATGGGGCAGGAGCTCTTTATTTTACTAAGGAAGCCATCCTCCCACATCGGACACTTTAGTTTGCTTCACTCATCCATGTTACACACACAGCCTCTATAAGTATTTGAAACTGTGATCTCTGATCTACTCCCATCTTTTCATTTCACAGATGAGCAAATGAAAAGTCACATAAGTGGCCCTATTATGGCCAGTGAACAGATATTAGATTATTAGCTATGGAAATGATATTAGATTTCCTATGGAAAGAGTTACTTCTAGATGGTGTGTGAGTAGACCAGCAGAACCTTGGAGTTTTAGGACAGGATGACTGGAGATCTCCAGGAGAGCAGCTTGGAGTTCCAAGGGAACAGTGTGAGAATCTTAAGTTTGGGAAGAGGTTGGTAAGATCCAGAGGGAGCGAAGGAGTTGTAAGAGGCCATAGTGGTGATGATGGTTGTATGCTGTCAAGATGGTTCCAGCTCATAGCGACCCTGTGTAGGGTTTCCAAGGCTGTAAGTCTTATGGGAACAGAAAATCACATCTTTTTCCCTCTGAGCGACGGGTAGATTTGAACTGCTGATCTTCTGGTGTGTAGCCCAACTCATAACCCATTACACTACCAGGGTTCCTTAAAAGAAGTCATGGTGGTGATGATGGTGCACTGAGGAGTCGATTCTGTCTCATAGTTACCCTGTATAGGGTGTCTGAGGCTGTAAATATTTAGGGGAGCAGAAAGTCTCATCTTTCTACTGCAGAGTGCCTTGTGGACTTGAACTGCTTATCTTGCTGTTAGCAGCTCAACAAAAAACTATAAGGGCTCCTTTAAAAGAGGTCATAGAGAGCATATACAACAAATATTTTGCTTCATTATTTTGTCCCTCATCTGCCATTCTGGGCTTATTGTCTTTTCTGGGAGAACATTACATTACTGGGAAGTACTATATGATAATAGACTTTAGAACACATGAATATCTCTCAAAAACGTGGAAGAAACTGTGAATCCAAATATATGAATGGCCAGACCTTGGTTTACAAAATATACTTCCCTAGAGATCTGTCAAGCCTTGGTAGTGTAGTAGGTTGTGTGTTGTGCTGCAAACCAAAAGGTCAGCTGTTCAAATCTACCAGCTGCTTTGTGCAAAAAAAGATGATGTATTCTACTCCTGTAAAGATTTATTGTCTTGGAAACCTCATGAATCATAATGAACTTCATAGCACACAACCACCTGTTTCTAGTCATTAGCCAAGTTCTATCTCCCAGGTATATTTTGAATATCTCAATTCTCTCTAGCCTTATTCCCAATTTCACCACCTGAGCTGAGATCACTTTCATTTCAATAGCCTCTCAGCTAGTCTCCAAGTTTTCAATAGGCTCACATCAGACCCCATGAAGCAGGAGAAGAGCTATTGCATATACCCACAAACTGGGCAATTCTTAGAACTTCAATGTGGGTGCATCTGTGATATAATTTATGATAAATTTATGATTATAAATTATGATATAATTTGTGAGCAATCTACCAGGGTGTGTTAGTGATTAGCTCAGGAAATAAATACTTGGAATCCAGATGCTGGGTCCAGGTATCATACTTGTAGTTTGTTAAAGGTGGTTGTTATAACCATAAAAAGTAATTATGCTAGAGTGTGTGGCTGTTGTGATTGAGGAATAAGAGGTCTGGGAAACCCCTACTTGGAAGATTCCAAGGCTTGGCAGGACCTTACTGTGGACAGATAGACAACAATCATTGCCATCAGCCTCACACATTTCCAGTGGAGCTCTGGTAATGTAATGCTTATGAGCTGGGCTGCTAACTTCAAGGTCAGCAGTTCAAAACTACCAGTCATTCCACAGAAGAAAGATGAGGCTTTCAGCTTCTGTAAAGATTTACAGCTTCAGAAATCCTCTACAGGGTTGCTATGAGTCTGAACAGACTCCATACCACCACCACCACCATTTGACTATAATCTCTGTGAGGGCAGGGAGTGTGTCTAGCTTGTTCACAGTTTTATCTTTAATTTTTAGGTCATGATAACAAATTAACAAAAAAGGACTGGCTGCATGAATAAATTAGGCAAAAAGAAGCAGAAATATTTAAATAATAGCAACCAAACAAACAAAACTACAAAACAAACTTTCTTTACTTACATTGTTCTTTATTTTAAAAGTATCTACATTCTTCCATGGGAGCACAGTGGTTCCATAGGTTAAGCACTGGACTTAAAACCACAGGGTCAGTGGTTTGAGCTCATCAAGTACTCTGCCAGAGAAAGATGAAGATTTCTGCTCCTGCAAAGATTTGGAAACTCTATACAGAATTTCTATGAGTCGGAACCAACTTGACAGCACTTAACAACAATAACAACCTTCTTGCATGTTCAAAACCTACTTTTCCAGGGCCATGGTGAGATGAAGCAATTGGTTGTTGAATTTGAAATGATCACTCTAAGTCATATGAATTCCTTCCCTTTATTTTCTGTAACCTTTAAAACCCTACAGTTAAAAAATTCAGTTAGAGGGACTTAATAGACAGCATCTTCCAATAACTATATTTTTATACACATTAAGCACTTACTCTTTGCAAGCTTGGGGGTTTTTAGGACCTGTGAGTGATTATATTAACCCCAAACTATAATCATTTCCTTTGGCATAAATAAATTCAAGCAATTAGTAAGAGGGTAAAGGCCCTAGCAGTCATATCAGTACAATTTGGATGGATGCAGATGAAATTACTGAGTCACATTTTATTTGTTGGATGCTGTCCCAATTATGAGCTTAGTCACATCAGAGAGTTCAGAGAGCTCAGAAATAGGGTAGGGAGCATTTTCAGTTCTAAGTAATTATTCCATGACAAGATGAGCTTTTTTAATGCTCTAACCATCATAGAGACTAGCTTGGACCTCTGACCATCTGATTCTATGTGAATTTAAAAATCCTCCAATGTTCCAAAAATATTAATTATATTCCCCTTCAAGAATTTTACATTTGTACAGCTGGTGGGGGGCAAGCAGAGGTAGGGGGTGGGATGACTGATTCAGAAGCTGTAATTATTTCGGGACTGGAAACAGAATTGAAATGACCCAGATGGTTAGCCTAATGAAGCTGATCCAAAATTTATGCTCAGAGGAGTGAGAGCCATGTCTCTCTCTCTCTTTCTATTTCTCTCTCTCTCCCTCAGTATGTTGTGTGCAAGTGTGCATGCATGATTAAAATTTGGCTGAAGAGGGCTTAGGGGTTATAGGAATGAAAGTGTGGTAGGCCAAGATAGGGGTACATAAGAAAGAAATCACTAGCAAAATGCAATCTTTCCTGCTGTAGGTCTGGCCTTGGGCAGGTCTGCGCTGTTTCAGTTGCAGCAGTATAGAAAATCTCCTTTCCTTTGGCTTTTAAAATACACCATGTTTCCCAGGAGTACATTTTGCTTTTTGGATAAGGTGTTTGAGGTCGAGCAAACAGAGCAGGGGACATGTATGCTGGTGACTTATGCTAGGGCATTCATCCAAAGCTCTATTTCTACCAAAAAAAAAAAAAACAAACCAACCCCAAACAAACACATATTGTCCAACATGCTGCTGTAAATGTCACAGTCACCTTGTCTATGGACTTTGATTTACAGACACAAACTGACACAACTTCTGTAATGCCATGAGCACAGGCCAAGGACAGGGCTCATGGCCAATACCATATCGACTTCAAGTTTACAACATCAACCGGATTTGTTCTTTTAATTAAAGAAGTTGATATATGTAAATCTTTAGAACATGATATGTACTAATTAATTACATGTCACTACAGGGTCACCCTAAGGCACCCTAGTAGCATAGTGGATTATGAGCTGGGCTACTAACTGCAAAATCAGTAGCAAAATCGATCAGTCACTCCATGGAAGAAAGATGAGACTTTCTGGTCCCATGAAAATTCATAGCCTCTGAAACTTTATATAGGGTTTCTACGTGTCAGAATCAACTCCATTGCACCTAACCACCACCACCATCACAGTGTCACCACAAGTTGGAACTGACTCGATGGCAGTGTGTTTGGTGTATGTATTTTTGGGCTGTTGGTATCATCTATTGCCCAGTTGGCTCCTATTCATGGTAACCTCTTTACAACAGAAAGAAAAATTGTTGCTTGTACCATTCTGATGAATGGTTGGAGATCAGGCCTGTGTTTTCATTGGCTAATTTAAGGAATTAAAATGAGCCAGGACTTTCTTCCTTGTCTATCTTAGTGTGGACATTCCATTGAAACCTGTTTGACATCACAGCAATATACAAGTCTCCATTAGCAGACACATGTGCACATAAAATGCCATTGGCTGGGGATCAAACCCTAGTCTCCAGGATGGATGACAAGAGTTCTAGCACTGAATTATGTGCTAAATACTATAATTGTAAAACATTATTTTTCATTTAGCATCTTAGCTCTTGGCCTTATTCTTATTATAATTCAAAGTTGTTTCTTTAAAACTTATTAGACATTACCAAACACCTTGAGGGAATGAATCACTGGGCCTGATGGCTTAAGACCATAGTCTCATAGGATACCATGACCAATTGGCATAATGCAGTCCTCAAAGACGATGTTTTACATCCTAATTAGGTGAATAGTACTGGGATCCTAAAAGCACATGTGTGACTATCTAAGGTACAACTATGGGTCTCTCCCTCTGCAGAGGAAAGAAGAGTGATGAAAATTAAAGATGCTTGGAAACAATTTGTTCAATGAGCTAATGGACCATGTGAACATCTGTCTCTACCACCCTGAGACCAGAAAAACTAGATGGTCCCTGACTACCACTACCATACGCTCTGAAAAGAATCCCATTAGAAGGTCCAAGATAGAGTGAAAGAAATTGTGGAACAAAACTCAAAATCATTAAAAAAAAAAAAAAAAAAAAGACCATCTTACTGATAAGATACAGACTGATGGAACCCCGAGACAATGGTTCTTTGGTCACTCTTCAGGTCTGGAACTGAACTCACCCCTGTGACTTAATTTTCAGCCAAACAATAGATACGTAGATAGGGGGAGAGGAGATAACAACACTAGTGAAGGATGGACACTGTAGAATGGTCAACCATTTGAAATTAAAAGGAGAACATTGATCCAGGGACAAAGTTCAAAAGGGCTGTGAAAGAAGGAAGAATGGAATGAAAAACACAGGAAGGAAGTCAGATAAGTGATGTCACATTAAGAGGACTGCAAGCATTATGGGAAAATGAAGGACATGACTTGTAAATGTAAAACTGATGACCTAGTCTATAAATCTTCACTCAATTCGTAATAAAACATTTTGTTTTTGTTTTTGTTTTTATTTAAAAGGTATTTCTTAAATAAACTCACATGGACTTTTGGTTAGCCAGAAAAGAGGTCAGCTTGAGAATGAGTTATGGCAAGTATGTCACTTTGGATACATGAAAATAAGCCTTAGTTTCCTTACCAGTAAAATAAAATTACGATTGTGCAGAGTACCCTAGAATATTTCCCACAGTATAGGAAAACATTTCCCACTTAGCTACTATGTGGTAGGATTGTTGGTTACTTCATACATGAGGGGGGCTTCAAAAGCTGGTGGAACAATTCCATTATGTTTTAATTCTATTTTTCTATGAATTTTTTTTTTTTTTTGAAGTCCCCTCATATATTACCTCATTTGATCCTCACAGATCATTCTTGGACTCAACTTTTTAAGAGATTAAGATTCAGAGAACCTGAACAACTTGTTAAAAGTAGAAAACACTATCATTTATTGGATACTTTGTATGTGTCAAGCTCTCTGCATATCATGTTATAATTTCCTCATGGACCTTCTGTAAGATATATAATATTAACCATATCGATAGATAAGACAACTGAGCACTGGTGGTGCAGTAGGTTAAGCATTGGACTGCTAACTGCAAGGTCAGTGGTTCAATCCCCCCAGCCACTCTGCAGGGGAAAGATGAGGCTGTCTGATCCCATAAAGATTTACAGTCTCAGAAACCCTATGTTGTTGTTGTTGAGTGCTTTCGAGTTGATTCCGACCCATAGCAACCCTATATAGGGTTTCTGAGGAGTAGTTGGTGGGCTTGAACCACTGACCTTGCAGTTCAAATGACTTTGCAGTCTGGCACATTAACCCAGGACTCTATGGAGCAGTGGGTTTTTGGGTAGATGAGACAACTGTGGCTCAGAGAGACTCAGTAATTCATCAAAATTGTACAGCCAGAAAATGCCAGAACTAACATTTGATTGAACTCATGTCTCTTCAATAATTAAATCTCTGCTTACTAGTAAAATAGAGCTGCCTTGTGAGACTGCCTTCCTATTAAGTCATATTGGTGCTAATCCTACTTGAATGAGTCCAAGATGCACTTGCTTGATAATAAATTCTATTGACACTATTCAAGAGCTAAGGGAATAAAAACTGTCCTAGAGAAAAGCATGCTTCAAAAAGCACAGCTTGCCATATGTGCAAAGGAGAAGAAATTAAGTGAGAAGAAACCAAATTAATGAGGACTTCCAAAGACAAAGTGACATAAACGATTTCTAAATTAGAGATTTGATGTGGTTACAGAGTGAGAATGTGTGTGTGTGCATTTGGGGGAGGAAGGAGATTTAAAAGTGCAATTCTGTGGGCTCTTGTCTAGTAAGAGGACAGAGCAGAGACTATGGCTCATGCCAGCTTTCTCTCTGATGCCTATAGAGGTAGGGTTGAAGTAGGTAATGGGAATGGGGAGAATGACCATTCCATACATCTCCTGCCTACTCAGTAGGCACACCACTGGAAATCTCTCCCTAGCCTCACATTTAGGAAATGATTATTTTGGTACTGTATTGGACTTTAGGTGTGACAGGCACTATAGGATAATCACTGGACTGAGAACCACTAGGTTGGTGGTTCAAACCCATTAGCAGCTCCTAGGAAATCTTGTACAGGGCTGCTATGAGTTGGAACTGATTCCATGGGACTTAACAACAACAATATTGGAAGTGGGGAGTGTTAGGATTTTTACTTTTAGTTTTGAGTTTGAACTCCCTGCATCCTGCTCATCTGCCTGGGTTACTGCTGATGAATTGCTTGTAATGAATGGATATGTCTCCTGGGCTAGATAGCACTGAAGTTTCAGCTCTGATTTGGCCTCTTTTCTTGCTGTGTAACCCCAAGCAAATTGTTCCACCTCACTGAACTCTGAAGATAACAGTGATCACCTACCACACAGGGATTCTATGAGGAATGGCCAATAAACATGAATATAAGTGCTACATAAATACTAAGTAATGCCATTAATCGTGTCGTGGACAGTTGTGTGCCTATCCAGTCAGCTAAATCTCTTTCCAGTGACATGTACTCAGGGCCTCAGGATAGAATGTTCTTGCAGAAATACAATTTAATCCACAAGGCAGATCATGTTAGGGGGTCTTGCTCCAAGAAGAGCAGACAAATGGAAAGAGATAAGGCTGAAAAGCCATCATTAACTCAGCCTATTTGGCTCGGGAAGTCTGTAGCACATATTACCGGGTGCTTCAGTGCCTTCCCATTTAAAAGGGACTTCCTAAGATTGCAAGTCCTTACTTGCCTTTATCTTTCTAAACAAAACTTGACTCTGAACCTTAGAATGTAAGTTTTGCATATGTCCATAAGAAAAAATTGTGCTAGAAGATAGAAAAAGATAGTGGATTTCTTCCAGTCCCTCCATCCCCCAATCTTCCTCTGTGCCTGGTTAAAACAGAATTGTTCAGCTGTTGGCAATGATTATGGTTTTGAAAGCTAGTGGAAACTGTTAAAATAGGCAGCAGACGGGAAGCAGCTGGGTTTGCTGCAGGGAAACTTGAGGTTCACACTGCTGACTCTTCCTCCACCATTCACACCTCACAATGCCTCTGGGCAACAATGCATGCACTTCTGAATTTATAGGTTTGTGTAAAGAGTGAAAAATCCCTCCACCAGTGGGATTTTGTGATATCAGTACTTGTTTCAACCAAAATATTTATTTATTCATTCATTTGACAACGTGTATTGTCAACTGTTTTAAGATATAATTAACTGTTTTAGTTAGCTATGAGATGTATTGTTATTGTTGTTAAGTGTCATCGAGTCAGTTCCTATCATAGCTACCATGTGTAGGGTTTCTTAGAATGGCTGATGGGTTTGAACCACTGACTTTACAGTTCAAACTGACCTTACAGTCCAGTGCATTATCCTGCAGTGCCACATCAGGACTCCATAAGGTATATAGTTAACTGTTTTAAAACTGGAATAGGAACAGATATTATCTTTAATTTAAAGATGAGACTTCTCTAGTAGGATCTCCAAAGTTAAAGTGTTGCTGTTTCTGGAAACTTTCTGGTCTTGATTTCGTTGACACCATACTCTCTGGCATTTTGTCTGCTTTCATGGCTATTTCTTGTCAGTTTTCTTTTGCTTGTTCTTCTACTGGATTAATTCAGTATCTCATGCTTGTCCTTTCCTCTTTCTCTGCCTAGTACATAATTAAATACTGATACTTGTATAGCACTAATAACTCCAGCCTGTGATGGAATAACACCCATATACCTACAAAGGAAGATCAGAATCCTGGTGTGGTGTTGTAGGGTAAACACAGGACTGCTAGTCACAACATGGGTGGTTCAAGCCCACCAGTCGCTCCTCAGAAACACTATACAGGGTTCTGTGAGTCAGTATCCACTTAACAATACTTAGTGACTACAATAACAACAAAGGAAGTACATAGTCCTTCATGGCGCTGTAGTATAAGTACTTGACTGTTAACCACAAGGTAGGTGGTTCAAACCCACCAGCTGATCCTTGGAAACCCTAAACAGGGTTGGGTTGCCATGAGTCTGAAACAATTTGACAGCAGGCACTTAAAAGCAACAAAGGAATATCTATTAATGCAACTATTATTCGAATTCACACAACATCCACTAAACCCAGTAATGATGAAATTGAATAATTCTACCAAATTCTTCAGTCTAAAATTGGTCAGACATGTTAACAAATTGCATTGATAATTACTGGTAATTGAATGCAAAAGTTGGAAACAAAAAGGAAGGATCAATAGTTGAAAAATATGGTCTTGGAAATTCAAGTCAGATTAAGAAGAGGATGTGGAAGGAGGGATAGATATCATTGCTGACATCAGATAGATCTTGGCTGAGGTAAAAAATAGCAGAAAGATGTTTACTTGTGCTTTACTGACTATGAAGAAGCATTCTATATGTGAATCAAAATGAACTATGGATAACATAGCAAAGAATGGGTATTCCAGAACACTTAATTGCATTCATGAGGAACCAATACATAGACTAAGAGGCAGTCATTCAAACAGAGCAAGGGGATACTGAATGGTTTAAAATTGGGAAAGCTGTGCATCAGGCTTGTATCTTTTCACCATATTTATTCAATCTCTATGCTGAGAAAATAATCTGAGAAGCTGGGTTATATGATGAAGAATGTGGCATCAGGTTTGGAGGAAGACTCACTACAACCTGCGATATGTTTATGACACCTTGCTTTCTGGAAATAAAGACGACTTGAAATATTTAATGATGAAGATCAAAGACTACAGTCTTCAGGACAGATTGCACCTTAATGTAAAGAAAATGAAAATCCTTACAACTGTACCAGTAAATAACATCATGATAAATTAAGAAAAGACTGAAGTTGTCAAAGACTTCATTTTGCTTGGATCCGCAGTCAGTACTCATGGACTCAGCAGTCAAGACATGAAATGATGCTTTGCACTGAACATATGGACTGCAAAAGACGTCTTTAAAATGTTAAAGAGCAAAGATGTTACTTTGAGGACTCAGGTGCACCTGACACAATTCATGTGTTTTCAATCAATTCTATGCACATGAATTACGGTGTTGGAGAAGAAGTACATGTATTTCAAGAAGAACAAATAAATCTGTGTTGGAAGAAGTACAGCCAGAATGGTCCTTTCCCAGAAGCAAGGATGGCGAGACTTTGTCTCTCATATTTTGTACAAATTATCAGGGTGTACCAGTCCCTGGAGTTCTGATAGTATAGTGGTTGCAAGTTGGGTTGCTGACCTCTAGGCCAGCAGTTCACAACTACCAGCTGTTCTGCAGGAGAAAGATGAGACTTTCTGCTCCTATAAAATTTTACAGTCTCAGTAACCCTATACAGGGTCACTATGAGTTGGAAATGACTCCACAGCATATAACCACTACCACCACCACTACCAGTCTCTGGAGAAGGACTTCATGCTTGGTAAAATACAGAGTCAGTGAAAAAGAGGAAGACACCCCCCCCTACCCCCCAGTGAGATGAACTCACACAGTGGCAGCAACAGTGGGTTTAAGCATACCAGTGATTGTCAGAATGATGCAGGACTGGACAATGTTCTATTGTGTATAAGGTTGCTATGAGTCGGAAATGACTCAAGGTCAGCTAACAACCCATGCTGGGTATGGTTCCAAGGACTTTACATATATTGTTGTTGTTGTTAAGTGCCATCAAGTTGGTTACAACCCATAGTGACCCTGTATAGGTTTTCCGAGGAGCAGCTGGTGAGCTTGTGATTCAAACTGACTGCAGTGCAGTGCATTAACCCACAGCACCAAACCAGGACCCCTTACAAATATTGTTGTTATGTGTCGTGGAGTCAGTTCTGGCTCATAACGACCCTGTACAGGGTTTCCGAGGCTATAAATCTTTATGGGAGCAGAAAGCCTCATCTTTCTCCCATGGAACAGCTGTTAGTTTCATACTGCTGACCTTGTGGTTCGCAGCCAGATACATAACCACTATGCTACCAGAGCTCCTTACATATATTAGAGTCACTTAATCTTACAACAATCCAATGAGCTAATACTATTTTGATTACTTTTTTTTTAAAAAAAAACCTTTTTATTGTGACTAGAGAGAAGGTTTATAGAGCAGATCATTAGTTTCACATTCAACAAAGCATATGTTTTGTTTCACTACATGGTTACAATTCCCTCCTTGTATCAACATATTTTTATTACTTTTTAAAGATGAGGAAAGCAAGGAACAGAATGATTAAGTGACTTTCCAAAGGCTATATAACTAGTACGCAGCAAAGGCAGGATTCAAGCTCAGGTGGTTTTGTTCTTAATCACTTTGTCATAGTGATCCTTTGTTGTCTTACGTGTATGTTTACATTTATCAAAGCCATCAGTTTTGTTTTGTGTTTGATCATTAGTTATTATATCCATTAAATGACTACTGGTATGACGCTGCAGGTTAATGCACTGGATTGCAGGGTCTGCAGTTCAAGCTCACCAGCCACTCCTTGGAAACTCTATACAGGGTTCCTGAGTCTCAACTCAAGGACACTTAACAACAACAACAATGATAACAAAAGGAGTCCTGGTGTAGCACTGTAGGATAAGCACTCAACCACAAGGTTGGCTTGAACTGCAAGATCGGTGGTTATACAGGGTCACTATGAGTCATAAGCAACTTGTTGGCACTTAACAACAGCAAAAACATAATCACAAACAGTAGCCCTAGTAGCTTAGTGGATTACAAGCTGGGCTGCTAACTGCAAGGTCAGTAGTTCGGATCTACCAGTCACAGCCTAGGGAAACATGAGGTCTTCTGTTCCTGTAAAGATTTACCCCTTTGGATATTCGATATGGGGTTGCTATGAGTTGTAACTGACTCAGTGGCACACTACCACCTTATGATAACAAAAAACAATCTAATACTTCACCAATCATCTCTCAGGTATAGCTAGAGGAAAATTGTTGTAGCTTTTAGATTTTTTCTATAGATGTACTCTTTGGGGCCCATCTTTTTTGAGTTTTAGGTGATATTTACCCAAGGGGCAGACTAAAAATGAACACTCAAATTGCCTCAAATATTTTCTTATTTGGTAACATTTCCCCACAAGACTCTGCCCTGAAAGCTGTTACTTGGAACAGCAAATCCTATCATTTCCCAAAGGGGCTACTTGCAATTTAAAAAAATAGTCAGTCTCCTTCTCTTGCACATGTGCTGTGCTTAGTAAATTTTTTTAGTCAGTGAAAATGTCAAGAAGGATAGGCGATTTGAATTGAGCTTTGAAAATCTGAGAGAATTTTGAATGTTGAAAAGAGGAGGCTTCACGCATATTGTGGAACACATAGAAACAAAGGGTCTTGTTTGCTGTTTAATTGACAATTGTGATGCTAACCACATTGTCCCTTTGCCTCTCAAAGGTAACACTATGTCTTACCTGCATAATCTGTAAGGAAATATCATCCAGGAGCAGAGTTTCCTTCCTTTCACTCTTCTATTGCCTTATTCCTCCTCCATCTTTGTGAATAATTCTTTTTTGATAAGGTTCTCATTATCATTATTGATTAGACATTGCCATCTCAGTTTGATGCTAGCACATACCTTGCTCATTTTAATCTGCCTCAAGGCCATGTTTTAAGTTTATTGTTTTAATTTTTCCCTAGATTGTGTTTATCTAATACTGAAATAAAGATTCAGGACTCCTCTGGGCATTTTGTGACTGACACAAAAGTGTTTGGAGATATATGAATGATCCTGGAGGAAAAGCCTAGAGACTTACAAACAGATCTTTCCTCAGGAGTAATCTCCTTGAGTCTGTTGTCTTGAAAACTAGACTCATAAACTAAGGGAAGGAATCAATTTTGATAGTAAAACCTTTAATCTGTTTACATGCTTTCATTCAAGTCAAGGGTTGACTTTTTTTCTTACCTCAATCCTGAGCATGTTTCTCTTCTTGTCTTGTTCTTGTTTTTCTGCTAACCTTTACACCTATCAACTTTCTTAAGTTTTGATGGGTTCAAAGTTTTATCACATGGTATGATTATGATACCATTTTTGTCATATTTTATTTTAATTTCACATTTTACATAGACATTGCAAGAATAGAAGAATGAACTCCTGTATTCTCTTTGTCCAGATAGCTGTTTGCTTTACCTGATGCTAATACAAAATGACCATTTTTACGTTTCTGAATTCTTGCTAGCTCACTACCTGCTTGTTGCTGTTATTGGGTACCCTCAAGTTGGTTCTTATGCATAGTGACTCTCTATCAGGTTTCAGAGGCTGTAAATAAGTCTTTCTCCCATGGAGAGGCTAGTGGGCTCAAACTACCAATCTTTTGGCTAGCAGGGCATTGCTTTTCCTACAGTGCCACAGCATTGCTTACAGCATAGAAATAAAAAAAATATGTAGATTCTCTTTGAATGTTAATGAAAAGAAAGGGTAATTATTACAGGTAACAGAGGGAGCTTGCAATAATGCTCTCTCGGATGGGTGATGGCCCCCCAAGAGGAACTTCTGGAAGAGTGTACCAGTGAGACTAACTTCTTCTGAGGTGCTCCAAATGACTTATTTTCCAAATAGTGTCCACTGTCTACTTTCCATTATAATGTAGTGACAAATATCAGTATTTCTATGTAGTTGGCTAACTGTGATGCAGACCTTGGGACCACTACACGGAAACAGTAGTTCTTGGCCTGATGTTGCCATAGAAGACTCCTGGATCTTCCCATCAACCCACAGTACACACAGTCAGGAGATGTTCTGTAAGTAGCAGATTTTCCAGATTCTAAATTGTATTTCCTCAGGCTTTCCTACCTGACCTGGGAGGGAAATGAATAATGCGATTTGAATTGGCAAAAACTGTGATTTTCACTTTAAAAAGGATCTTTTATTCTAGAGCTGAAGCCAATTGAAATACCCTGAGCCTGGGCTTTTTTATTCAGACAAGAACAATGAGATCAATTTCCAACAGAAAATGAGGGGAAGGGAGAGAGATGGCAGCTGAGGTAATAGGCTGTAAAGGACAAAGTTTGAAATTAAATATTATGGCTTAAATAGTCCTGTAATTCAAGCCGCTCCTCTTCCCCCACCCTAGTCTCGCATTAAAGAAGTAAAACAAAAAAATCCTCACTGCAAAATAGAAGACAATCTTTTTCTAATAAAAGAAAATTCTCTATGCAACATGAATTTGAGCTATAGCTATTTGATTTCTATGGAGATAAAGAGGCAGAGAAGTGAATGCTGTTTGGAAGGGAATGTAAATGTGATGTTAAGGAGCAAGGAGGAAAACTTACCGTGCTGGCTTATTAGAATTTGCTGTATTTTATCCTGTTTTCACTGAGCAGCAGAAGGAACGTAGGATGCTTTTTATTTAATTTTTAGGGCAATTAGGGAGAGGAAACCCAGGCTGAGTGACTTTAGACTGCTCATTACCTTCTGGTGGGCAGAAGGAGAGTACATATTTTAAATGTTAAGATCAGATTATTTATAAATTTCACTTTGAAATTCAAGGGCATGGAAGAAATGATAAGTCGATTAACAGAGGAAACAGCCTAAGTATACAGCTGGTTTCAACACTGTAATAGGTCAGAGTCTGAAGAGAAGCATTTCTTAGTCTGTTCCTGGAAATGGTAGATTCTGAGGATCTAATAAGGCTTAAAAAAAGAAAACACATTTTAAACATATTTTCTTTCAAAACCTTTAGACTTAACTAATGTAACAGAGTCCTGGTGTGCCTCTTTTGGATAAAAGCGAGTACAGTTGAGTCCATTCTGACTCATAGCAACCCTATATAAGGTTTCCAAGGAGTGGCTGGTGAGTTTGAATCACCACCTTGTGGTTCAAACGAACCTTTGTGGTCTAGTGCTTTATCCCACAGCACCACGTAGGCTAGCCTAAAAATATATTAAGATTTGCTGCCTTAAATATTTGTATGGTATTTTTTGTGTGACTGTCTGAAAGTCTCTTTTCATAGAAGATCTTTTAAATAAAAGCAATGAACACTAACAGCCTTTTTTAAGCAACAAAGCTGCCCAATTTAAAGGGACTTAGAAGTAGTATCCATTGACTATAGAAAGAACAAACCACACTATCCCTGAGGATAAGTATCAGGAACCCTCAAGGGACTTGTGCAACAAGACTGCTTAGCTCTTCTCTCTGAGTAGTATTAACATCACTCTCAAATTTAGGCCCCTGAGTCTAATTCCTAACACTAAGTCCTAGGGGGAAGAATCTGGTTCCTACAACTTTGATCTGGTATATTCCTTTGAGAATCTTTCAGTTATAGATGGGGTTAAGGAAAATCATATAGCACAGACCTGGGACTGACCCTTGCTTCCATGTATATGCACATTTCCAACTAAGGTGGAAACCTCTGAGATGGGAACCCTTTAAGAGTTGTCTGTTATATCTGACTAGCCTTTTTGTGTAGGAGAAGCAATTTGTTATTTAAAATCCCAGCAGACTGTAGTCACTTATGAATCCTAAGGAAGTGGCAGAATTTCTCTGGAATAGATGAGCCATTTGGCTGTGTGAAAAAGATATGCTTCAGGGAATGGTTTGGAAAGCATAGTAATGAGAAAAAGAACTAAACTGTCTTTATCAATAAAATGAGAATTTGGAGGTTGCAAGGACTAGAAAAAGAATAGGGAAGTTATAATAGGGAAGGTAAGGATTTACATGGCATCATGGACTGTATGCATGGCTGAGGGGTATTTTTAATATGAGTATCTTATATCCATTTTTTTAAGTCCAGCACATTAGCCCACGGCACCACAAGGTTGATGGTTCAAGCTCCCCAGCCGCTCCTTGTGAACCCTATACAGGGTCACTATGGGTTGGAAATGATTTGATGGTACTTAACAACAACAACATATCCATTTTTTGCCACCTCTTATCTGTCAGTTTGTTGCACTGTGGTAGGTGTTGTGTTGCTGTGATGCTGGAAGCTATGCCACCACTATTTTGAGTATGAGAAGGGTCATTCATGGTAGAAAGTTTCCATCTGAGCTTCCAGACTAAGACAGACTAGGGAAAAACAGAGTCAGACTACATCTGAATGTTTAGTCACTGAAAATTTTATGAAAAGCTGTGTTACACTGTCAGGTATCACAAGAATACTGAATATTGAAACATAATAAATAACACCAGTATGTTGTCAGATATAGTGCTGGAAGATGAGCCCCTCAGGTTGGAAGTCACTTAAAATAAGATTGTGGAAGAACTGCCTCCTAAAATCAGAGTTGATCATGGAGATGCAAATGGAGTAAAGCCTTCTTCAGGACCTTCATTTGCTGATAGGACCCAACTCAAAATGAGGAGAAACAGCTTCAAACAACCATTAATAATTAGAACATGGAATGTAGAGTATGAATCTAGGAAAAGTGAAAGTTGTCAAAAATGAAATGGAAGGCATAAACATCAGTATCCTAGGCATTAGTGAGCTGAAATGGACTGGTATTGTCCATTTGAATCTGACAATCACATGGTTTACTATGCTGGGAATGAAAAATTGAAGAGGAATGGTGTCATTTTCATCATCAAAAAGAACATCTCATTTTGAAGTATAATGCTGTCTGTGATAGGGAAATATCCACACATTTACAAAGAAGACCAGTTAATACTACTATTATTTAAATTTATGCACCAACCACTAAAGAGAGTTATGATGAAATTGAAGATTTCTACCAATTTCTTTTTGTCTGGAACTGATAAAACATTCAATCAAGATGTATTGATAATTCCTAGGGAAAAGAATGCAAAGGGTGGAAACAAAGAGGAAGGATCAATAGTTGGAAAATATGACCTTCATGATAAGAAACATTTCTGGAGATTGCATGATAGAATTTTGCAAGACCAATTAATTCTTCATTGCAAATACCTTTTTCAAACAGCATAAAAGACAATTATACACCTGGACTTCATCAAATGGAATACATGGATAACAAATTGACAACATATGATTAGTCAAAACAAAGCCAGGGGCAGACTCTGGAACGACCAACAATTGCTCATATGCAAGTTCAGGTTGAAGCTGAGGGAAATTGAAACACCTCCATGAGCCAAAATATGACCTCGAACATATCCAAACTGAATTTAACGATCATCCCAAGAACAGATTTGATGAATTAGACACTAATAACTAAAAATCAGAGGAGTTATGGGATGACATCAAGAACTTCATGCAGGAAGAAAACAAAAGGCCATTATGAGGACAAGGAAGAATGAAAGAACCAAATTGGATGTCAGAAGAGACTCAGAGACGTGCTTTCCAGAATAGAGATGTGAAAGCATATGGAAGAAATAAGGAAGTGAAAGCAGAACAGAAAATTACAAAGGGCAAATCGAGAAGATAAAGTCAAATGTTATAATGAAATGTGCAAAAATTTGGAGTTATAAAACCAAAAGAGAAGAGCATGCTTAGGATTTCTGAAGCTGAAGCAAATGAAGAAAAAAATCAAACCTGAACTTGTAATACTGAAGAATTATTTGGGCAAAATACTGAATAATGTAGAAAGCCATCAAAGAATATGGAAGGAATACACAGAGTCACTGTACCAAAAGAAATGGTTGATGTTCAACAATTTTAAGAGGTAGCATATGATCAAGAGTCTGTGTTACTGAAGGAAGAAGTTCAAGGTGAATTGAAGGTATTGGCAAAGAACAAGGCACCAGAAATAGATAGAATACAAATTAAAAAATTCAATACACTGAGGCAGCAATGCAAGTATTCACTCACCTATGACAAGGAATTTGGAAAACAGCTAACTGGCCAACTGATTAGAAGAGATCCATATTTGTTCCCAATCCAAAGAGAGGTGACCCAACTGAATGTGGAAATCATTAGGTAATATCACATGCATGTAAAATTTTGTTAAAGGTAATTCAAAAGTGGCTGCAATAGTACATTGGCAGGGAACTATCAGAAGTTCAAGGTGGATGTGAAATGAGGGATATCATTGCTGATGTCAGATGAATCTTGGCTGAAAGCAGTGAATACCAGAATACCTGTACTTTATTGACTATGCAAAGACTTTTGACTGTGTGTATCATGAGACTCTATGGACAACATTGCAGAGAATGAGTATCTTTGAACTCTTAATTGTACTCAAGAGGAATCTGTTCATAGACCCAGATGCAGTCATTTGAACAGAAAAATGGCATACTGAATTGTTTAACATAAGGAAATGTGTGCACTAGAGTGTATTTTTCACCTTATTTATTCAATCTGTTTGATGAGCAAATAATCTGAGAAGCTGGATTTTATGAAGAAGAACATGGCATTAGGATTTGAGCAAGACTCCTTAACAACCTGATATATACAGATGATACAACCTTGCTTGCTGAAAGCAAACAGGATTTGAAATACTTACTGATGATGATTAAAGACCACAGCCCTTGGTATGGGTTGCACATAAGTGTAAAGAAAACAAAAATTTTCATCAATAGAGCAATAAATAACATCATGATAAATGGAGAAATGTTTGAAGTTGTCTAATAGTTCATTTTGCTTTGATCAGCCATCAACTCTCATGGAAGCAGCAGTCAAGAAATCATAGAATGTATTGCATTAGGCAAATCTGCTGCACAAGACCTCTTTAATGTATTCAAGAACAAAGGTTTCAGTTTTAGGACTAAAGTGTGTTTGACTCAAGCCAACATATTTTCAACAGCATCATATGCATGTGAAAGGACAATGAATAAGGAAGACTGCAGAAGGATTGATGCATTTGAATTATGATGTTTGAGAATATTAAAGGCACCATGGTCTGCCAAAGAACCAACAAATCTATGTTGGAGGATGTACAACCTATATGGTCCTTGGAAGTCAATATGACCAGACCAAAGGGCATCATGTTTGGTAAAGTAGAGTGTCAGCAAAAAAGAGTAATCCCCCAATGAGATCGTTTGGCACTGTGGCAGCAGCACTGGGTTCAAGTATAGCAACAATTGTAAGGATGGTGAATGACCTGGAGGTGTTCCATTCTTTTGTACAAAGGGTCACTATTTGTTGGAACCAACTTGAAGGCATCTAATGACAATAACAGATATCCATCTTTGGAGTAGTGGTATGGCACTGTAGGATAAGCACTGGACTGCTAATTACAAGGTCAGTGGTTCAAACCCACCAGTCACTCCTCAGAAACCAAACACAGGGTTGCTTTGAGTTCGAACCAATATGCATTTTTTCATGGAGCTCTAATGGCACCGTGGTTAAATAACTGGAGGCTAACTGAAAGTTTGGAGGTTTGAATGTATCTGTCACTCTGAGGAAGGACGATGTGACAACTGTACGATTATATCCTTGGAAACCTTTGGACAATTCTTTGTCCTACAGGGCTACTATGAGTCAGAATAGATTTGATGACAATGAATTTGGTTTGGTTTTTACTTAAATCTAGTTTTTGATCTAGCTTGCTGTGCAGCACTGCAAATGAGCCCTTTTGGACTTCCTGAACCTCAGTAAAATATTTATGCCAAGTCTGTAGTTTAGTTAGCATTGCAGGCAGGGAATGTAGTTGACAAACAACAACAACTGTGAAAGCCAGAACCTGTGTAAGGCAGAAAACTCTGAGAGATGGAAAACTCAAAACATTTCCAGTAAGAGAGAATAGGAGGAAAGTGGTAAGGACTGTCTGTCAAAGGCATAAAACTCATGAGACTCCAAAAAACAAGGCAATCCTGACTCTCCCAGGTTTCACTCTGGGATTTGAACCAGTTCCTTCTGGTTCAACCACATGCTAAGAATTTAAATTTCCACCCAGATATCATTGAATCAGATTCTACACTTTTGCATTATATCCCCTGATGATTTTAAAACATATATTGTTATGTATAAAAAAGAATCACCTAAGGATCTTGATAAAATGCAGATTGATTCAATATATTTAGAGTGGAAATGCAAATTCTCCTGAGAGTAGATGTGAAGCCATGGTTTCATTGTAGTATGAAAGATATTATGGATTTAATTGTGTCCCCCAGTAATATGTGTTGAGTTCCTGGCCCTAGTGGTGCTGTAGGATCAACACTGGACTGTGAACCACAAGGTAGGCAGTTCAAACCCACCAGCTGCCCCTTGGAAACCCTATACAGGATCACTATGAGTGGACTTGACACCATTTGACAATAACAATATATTGTGGATGTAATCCTGGTTGGAAATAGGTATTTTGTTATGTTAATGAGGTTATTCATGTGTAAGGTTGACTCTTAAATATAATCCCTTTGGAGTTACAAAAAGACTAGAAGAGACACAGAGATATATGTGCAGACATCCTGGAAAGACAGATGTCATGTGCAGATAATCTACAAGTCTAGGAAACAAGTAATGTCTGGGGCTACTGCAGGACTATATGTAAGCATTAGACTGGTAACAGCAAGGTTGACAGTTCAAACCCACCAGCTGCTCTTGGAAATCCTATTCAGTATCACTATACCTTTGAGTTGTGGTATTGGAGGAGAATACTGAAAGTGCCATGGACTGTCAAAAGAACCAATAGATAGATCTGTTTTGGAAGAAGTGCAGCCAGAATGCTCCTTGGAGGCCAGGATGGCTAAGCTTCGTCTCTCCTACTTTGGACATATAGTCCAGAGGAAACAATCGTCGGAGAAGGATGTCATGCTGGGTAGGGTGGAGGGTCAGAGAAAAAGAGGAAGACCCCCAACGAGATGGATCAGCCAGGTGGCATCATTGATGGACTCA
>NW_006408630.1:9519937-9525768 GCF_000296735.1 Chrysochloris asiatica
TCATTCTATCACCAAGGCCATATTTTCCAACTACTGATCCTTCCTCTTTGCTCCCAACCTTTGCATTCCAATCACCAGTAATGATCAATACAACTTGATTGCATGTTTGATTGATTTCAGATTGAAGAAGTTGGTAGAATTCTTCTATTTCATTCTCACTAGCTTTAGTGGTTGGTGCATAAATTTGAGTAATAGTGGTATTAACTGGGTTTCCCTGTAGGTGCATGGATATTATCCTATCAGAGACAGCTTTGTATGTCATAACTGATCTGGATATGTTCTTTTTGACAATGAATACAACACCATTCCTCTTCAATTTGTCATTCCCGGCATAGTAAACCATGTTGCTGTCAGATTCAAAATGGCCAATACCAGTCTATTTTCGTTCACTAATATCAATTTTTATGTGTTCTATTTCATTTTTGACAACTTTCAATTTTCCCAGATTCATAATTTGTACATTCCATGTTCCTATTTTCAATGGATGTTTATATTAGGCAAATCTGCTGCACAAGACCTTTTTAAAGTGTTGAAAAGCAAAGATGTCAGCTTAAGGACTAAGGTGCACCTGACCCAAGCCATGGTGTTTTTAATAACTCATATGCATGTAAAGCTGGACAGTGAATAAGGAAGACCATAGAAGAATTGATGCTTTTGAGTTATGGTGTTGGAGGAGAATATTGAAAGTGCCATGGGTTGACAAAAGAACAAATAGATCCGTTTTAGAAGACGTGCAGCTCCTTTGAGGCCAAGATGGTCAAACTTTGTCTCTCATACTTCAGACATATTGTCAGGAGGGACCAGTCACTGGAGAAAGATATCATGTTTAGTAAAGTCAGAGAAAAAGAGGAAGACTCCCAATGAGATGGATTGGCCAAGTGGTAGCTTCAATGGCCTCAAGTGTGGCAACAGTAGTGTAGTGAGGTTGTCCCAGGATTGGGCAGTGTTTCGTTCTGCTGTGCATAAGGTCACTATGGGTTGTTACTGACTTGATGGCACCTAACAACAACAACAACAGTTCTGGTATAAGGAGTTCTAGTAGCATAGTGGTTATGAGTTGGGCTGCTAATCTCAAGTTCAGCAGTTTGAAACTACCAACAGTCCATTGGAGAAAGATGAGGCTTTCTCTTCCTGTAAAGATTTACAGCTCTGGAAACCCTATACAGGGTTGCTATGAGTTGGAACTGAGTCCATGGTTTATAACCACTACCAACACCAATTGGTGTATAGGTCCTGGTGTGGCACTGTAAAATAAACATTGAATTGTAATCACAAGGTCATCAGTTTAAACCCACTACAAGTTCCTCCTCTGAAACCCTATACAGGGTTGCTCTGAGTTGGAACCTACTTAACATTATTTAACAACAACTTGTGGTGTACTTGTGTTACAGTAGTATAAGTGAACTAAGACAAAGGACACACATAGTGAAATGATCTGCTTAACTCATTTGAAGGCATTCACAAGGAATTAGAGCTAGAGTCAAGGAGGACAAATATCAATCCTCTCCTCTGTTTCTCTGGAGGCCTGGTGTGTCACTATAAAATAAGTACTACAACCTTTCAGTTAACAATTCAAACCCACCAGCTGTGCTTTGGAAACCTTATACAGGGTCACTATGAGGTGGAACTGATTAAATGACACTTAAAAACAACTTTTGTTTTCTTTGAGGAGCTCAAGAGAAATTGGGAGGGACAGGAATTTTTTTCCCCTGAGTAAACTGCACTCATTTGAATTTCAAGAGACAGGCAAACCCTTTGAGTTTAGGTCTGCATTGTTTAACAGCATGATGTTGTTGTTGTTAGGTGCCATTGAGTGAATTCCAGTTCACAGTCACCCTATGCACAAGAGAATAAAACACTGTCCTGTGCCATTCTCACAATTGTTATGCGTGAGCCCACTGCTGCTGTCTCCATACTAATCCTTAGTATAGTGTGTCTTCCTCTTCCTCTTCCCTTTACAAGCATGATGCCCTTCTACAAGGACTAGTCCCTTCTGAGAGCATGTATGAAGTATGGGAAATGAGGTCTGACAATCGTGGCTTCTAAGAAGCATTTTGGTTATACATCTTCCAAGACAGATTCTTTTGGCAGGCCATAGTACTTTTGATATTCTTCAACACCATAAATCAAATGCATCAATTCTTCTAAGGTCTTCCTTATTCATTGTCCAATTTTCATATGCATATGAGGCTATTGAATATAGCATGGATTAGGTCAGGTGCACTTTAGTCCTCCAACTGGTATCTTTGCTCTTGAACACTTTAAATAGATTTTTGCAGCAGATTTGCTTAATGCAAAATGACTGATTTTCTTGACTGCTGCGTCCATTGACTTTGCATTGACTGTAGATCCAAGCAGAATGAAGTCTAACAACTTCAGTCACTTTTCCATTCATCATGATATAATCCATTGGCCCAGTTGTGATGATTTTTATATTGAGTAATCCATACTGAAGACTTTGATTGTTATCAATAAGTATTGTAAGTCCTCTTTACTTTCAGCAAGTAAGGTTGTATTATTTTTATATCACAGAGTCTTATTACAATCCAATGCCACACTCTTTATCATATAATCCAATTTCTCAGATTAGTTGCTCAGCATGCAGATTGAATAAGAATGGTGAAAGGATACAGTTCTAGGGCACACCTTTCCTGATTTTTAAACCACTCTTCATCCCCTTGTTCTGTTCATACAACTACCTCTTGGTCTATGTACAGGTTCCTTATGAACACAATAAAGTATTCTGAAATACTCATTCTTTGCAATGTTTTGCATAGTTTGTTATGATTCACACAGTTAAAAGCTTTTGCATAGTCAATAAAGCACAAGTAAACATCTTATTGGAATTCCCTGTTTTAGCCAAGATTCATTTGATGTAATCAGTGATATCACTCATTCCTCTATAGGTTCTGTAAAGTAGGACATTATGTGATTTGAACACTGTAGGAACCCCATATTACATATATAGTATGTATGCTAATATATGGAGTCCTGGTGTGGTGCTTTGGGTTAATGTGCCAGACTGCAAAGCCATTTAAACTGCAAGGTCGGCGGTTCAAGCTCACCAGTTGCTCCTCGGAAATCCTGTATAGGGTTGCTATGGGTCGGATCCGACTCGACGGCACTTCACAACAACAACAACAATGCTAATATGTATATTTGATACATATGCAAGTTGCTCTGGCTCTCCATTAGAACCTGGAGCCTTGTGGTCTGCAAACTTGCACCTGCAATTGACTGCCTCTATGTGAAGGAGCTCTGGTAGCGTAGTGGTTACGAATCGGGCTGCGAACCTTAGGGCCAGCGGTTCGAAACTACCAGCCGCTCCACGGGAGAAAGATGAAGCTTTCTACTCCCGTAAAGATTTACACCCTCGGAAACCCTGTACAGGGTCGCTATGGGTCGGACCCGACTCGATGGCACTTAACAACAACAACAACAACAATGTGAATTGTACTTCCTGAACAGCCTCCAGGGATGGACTGTGGGGTGGTCAGGTAGGGCCTGCTAGAATTATGACAGTCGCAGCTAAGGGACTGCAAGTATCCCTGTGGCAGCCCAACTGTGGGCTACAGCAGAGTTTGGGTAGTCCTTGGAGCTGAGTCTTCAGTGCCACTGCAAATTCAACCTTGTTCTACTTCTTGGTGCCCTTCAATGCAAAGACTTTTCTTCACCCCTCCTATATGTGGTTAGTCCTTATGTGGTGCATACTTTTGTTAGGACAAAAGAGTAATGACAATAAATATGTTGAAACAATATAAATTTGGAAATACATGGGGTTTTTAGATTTCCCATTAAAAGTTTCACTTTAAACTTAAAGCCATTTTTTCATCCCAAGGGAACATGACGTGCATGCTCTATGTATTGTCATAGTGAGGGCAAAGGGGTGGTAAAACTTTAAAATGTGTTCTTCTGTCAGGAAAATGATTTGTTTTGAAAAATCTAAACTGTATATGCCTTAGGTTGCTCTGTTTTAACACTGCCATTGCCTTCTCAGTAGAAGGGGAAAAGATGTGAGTCCTGCTAGGCCCCTAGCTGCTGTCCTGTGTCTGACATAAACTCATAGCACAAGTAAAATATGCCTATAGGCAATTCATGTTAGAAATTGATTCTGAAAAAATGCTTTTCTTCATTTGTTTTAATTTTTTTATTATATGGAAAACATTGATGGAATCCTAGGTGCCATTTTTATAAAGTGCCAAGAGACCCAGGCTAGTTTCTCCGGGTAATGAACAACTTAAAATGATGTCTTTGTTTATTCACTTGTTCTTTTATCAAGCATATAATGTTTTAGAAAGAGGCTGATTATTGAATACATAAAAAGGCAGACATTAAAATAAGGTACAGGTAGTCCCCAAGTCACAATGTAATTGAGTTGGATGAATATAACTGTTAAGGTTTTTTTAAAAAAATATTTTATGTGCATCTTATCATTAGTATTATGTAATACATACCAGGAGTCCTGGTGTGGTGCTATAGCATAATGTACTAGACTGCAAGGTCGGTTTGAACTGTAAGGGTGTTGGTTCAAACTCACAAACCGCTCCTTGGAAATCCTATACAGGGTTGCTATGAGTTGGAACTGATTCAACGATACTTACAACAACGATACATACAATATTGCAGGGCATAATTTGTTAATGTTAACATTCTCAGATGTGATGTCTAGAATTTCCAAAGGCAAATAAAACAAGGTTTATAAAGATACCGATAATAATAAGTAATAATATTTTTAAATGAGGTATTCTGTAAAGTAGTGTGGTGCTGTAAGATAAGCCCTGGACTGTAAGGTTGGTTTGAACCACAAGGCCAGTGGTCCTCAGAAACCCTATACAGAGTCATGATGAATTGGAGGCACTTAACAACAACAATCTATATTAGAATATGGAGATAAAAGTTCTAATAGGCTACATAGGAGGTCATGATGTGGACCTGTGGGATAAGCACTGGACTACTAACCTCAAGGTCAGTGGTTAAAGTTCCACCAGCTCCTCCTCCCAAACCCTTTACAAGTCAATATGAGTTGGAAGTGACTCTGTGGCACTTGTAACAGCAACAGAAACAATAACAACAACAACAACAGGCTATATAGAACGTTTAATACAAACACAAAACTATTGTATGTAAAGCACATATAATAGTTATGCCTAAAATGTGGGACAGAAGAAAGGCCTGTTAATCTACTTCTAAATATCAGCCAATTAAAATCCTACAAACCACAGCAGTCCAGTCTGCAAATGAACACAAGGATCACACAGATAAATTAGTGTTTCAATCTATTGTGCATGGGGTCATGCTGCCAACAGGACAGCAGCTAACAAGATGGCAGACAGAATGAGATGGTTACAAAGGAGGGAATTTCAGCTATACTTTATTTAACACCACCTTCCTTTTTAAGCACTTTGCAAATATAAAACAAAAGAAACCTTATTTCTTACTACTGCTGTTCATCCATGTCATTCCTTTTAAGAAACTGTTTTTGTTATTGGAACATTGTAACAGGTGGTGGTTTGGGGTTTACTAGTATTTTTTTTGTATTTCCTCCTCCCTTCTCTCCAAGTTTTGGGCTTTAGAGGACTGACTTTAGGACACTTACCAGTAGGTACAGTATAGCATCAATAGAAAATCGATTTTGTTTGTATTTCAGTTGAATCCTTGAAACAGAATCTTTTTTACTTTGGGATTGTCTGCATCAGTGATAGCATTTCACAAAAATAATCCCCCCTCCCCAACCTCTCTCTTATTGTGCTCATGAGGAATCTGCACATGGACCAAGAAGCAGTTGTTCAAACAGAACATGGGAACACTGAATGGTTTAAAATTAAGAAAGA
>NW_006408630.1:9526149-9530045 GCF_000296735.1 Chrysochloris asiatica
GGAAGCAGCAGTCAAGAAATCAAATGACATATTGCATTGGGAAAATCTGTTGCACAAGATCTTTTTAAAGTGTTGAAGAGGAAAGATGTCAGCTGGAGGACTAAGGTGCGTCTGACCATGGTATTTTAAATAACATCATATACATGCAGAAGCTAGACAGTGAATAAGGAAGACTGTAGAAGAATTGATGCTTTTGAGATATGGTGTTGTAGGAGAATATTGAAAGTGCCATGGGCTGCCAAATGAACCAACACATCTGTGTTGGAAGAAGTGCAATCAGAGTGCTCCTTAGAGGCCAAAGTTCATCTCTCCTACTTTGAACACATTGTTAGGAGGGACCTGTCTCTGGACAAGGATATCATGTTTGGTAAGGTGGAGTGTCAGAGAAAAAGAGGAAGACCCCAGCGAGATAGATTGGCAAAATGGCAACATTAGTGAGCTCAAGTGTGGCAATAATTGTGAGATTATCCCAGAACTCAGTAGTGTTTCATTCTATTGTGCATAGGGTCGCTATGAGTCGATACTGACTAGATGGCACCTAACAACAACAACAACTCTTATTGTAAATTGCCTTCCCCTTCACCCAAGTTAATGTGTTCTGGTGTGGTGCTGTGGGCTAATGTGCTGGACTACAAGGTTGGTGGTTCAAGCTCACCATCTGCTCCTTGGAAACCCTATACAGAGTTACTGTGATTCGGAACAGCCTCGACAGCCCTTAACAACACCAACAACATCCTATAGTCAGTAACTTACTGTCTCTTCCCCTCTAACTGTTGGTAGCTATCAAAGAATTTTTTTTTTTTTTTAGTGTGAAAAACTTTCCTTGATTTTTTACAATAGCGATATCATACAATAGTTGTCGTTTTGTGATTGACTTATTTCACTCAGCATAATGTCCTCCAGGTTCATCCATGTTATGATGGGTTTCATAGGTAAATTGTTGTTCTTTAACATTGCATTTTATTCTATTGTGTTTATACACCAATGATTGTTTATCTGTTCGTCCATTGATGGGTATTTAGTCTGTTTTAGTTTTTTTGCTATTATGAATAATACTGTAATGAACATGGGTGTGTATAGAGCTATTCGTGTGACTCTTATTTCTCTAAACTGCATTCCAAGTAGAGGGATTGCTGGGTTATATGGTACTTCTATTTCATCTTTTTCAGGAAGCACTATGCCATTTTCCACAGTGGTTGCACACTATGTATGAAGGTGCCAGTCTATCTACACCCTTAAAAGCTTTTTAAAAAATTAACTTTGTTATTAATGGTGGGGTGAGATGATGTCTTACTGTTGTTTTGATTTGCATCTCTCTAATGATTAATGCTGGGAGAAAGATGAGACTTTCTACTTCAGTAAAGATTTACAGCCTTGGAAACCTTATACAGGATCACTAACTATGAATTGGAACTGATTCAAGTGCATTTAACAAAAACAATGGCTAATGATCATTAACATTTCTGCCTGAAAGTTTTCTTCGGTGAAGTTTCTGTTCATGCCCTCTGTCCATTTAAAAAACTGGATTATATTTATATTTTTCTTGGTGAGGTGTTGAAGTTGAGACACTGCCTAGTCCCGCACCAACCTCATAATCCATGTTAAACCTGAGCCCATTGCTGCTGTAACTATGCCAATCCATCTAGTTGGTAGTTTTCCTCTTATTTGTTGACCCTCTACTTTACCAAACATGACTTCTCAAGGTACTGGTCTCTCCTGATAATATGTTTGAAGTATGAGAGACATCTCACCATCCTTGATTCTAAGGAACATTCTGGTTGTACTTCTTCCAACACAGATTTGTGTTTTTCCTTCTAGCAGTCCATGGTACTTTTAATAATGTTCCCTAACACCATAAGTCTAATGAATCAATTATTTTATGGTCTTCCTTATTCATTGTTCAACTGTCACATGCATATAAATCAACAGCTTCATATGCAGTTGAATAAGGAACAATGAATAAGAAACAAAAAAAAAAATACCATGGCTTGGGTCAGATGCACCTTAGTCCTTAAAATAATATCTTTGCTCTTGAACACTTTAAAGAGGTCTTGTACAGCAGATTTGCCTAATGTAATATGTCATTTGATTTTTTGATTGCTGTTTCCATGAGTGTTGATTGTGGATCCAAGCAAATGAAGTCTTTGACAACTTCAATCTTTTCTCCATTATCTTCATTGTTCCCATTGTGAAGATTTGTTTTCTTTATATTGAAATGCAACCCATACTGTTTTTGATCTTCATCAGTAGTATCACAAGTTTTCACTTTCAGCAAGCAAAGTTGTATCATCTGCATATTGAAGGTTGGTAATGAGCCCCCTCCAATCCTGATGCCATGTTCTTCTTCACAGAATCTGGCCTTTCAAATTATTTGTTCAAAGTACTGATTGAATAAGTAAGGTGAAAGAATTCAACCCTGGCACACATCTTTCCTGATTTTAAACCATTCAATATTCCCTTGTTCTGTTCCAATGAATGCTTTTTGGTCTATGTTCTGTAATACACATTCTCCATAGTGTTGTCCATAGTTTGTCAAGATCAACACAATAAAAAACATTTGCATAGTTAGTAAAGCACAAGTAAACATCTTTCTGGTATTCTCTGCTTTTAACCAAGATCCATTTGACATCAGCAATGATATCCCTTGTTCTACATCCTTGTCTTAATCTGGCTTGAACCTCTGGCAGTTCCTGTCAATGTACAATTGCAGACATTTTTGAATTCTTTAGGACATTAAAGTTTTATGTGATATTAATGATACTGTCCCATGAATTTCACCTTCTGTTGAATCTCCTCTCTTTGAAATGGGCACAAATATAGAACTCTTTTAATCTGTTAGCCTGGTAGGTGTCTTCTAAATTTCTTGGCATGGTTGAGTGAGTGCCTTCAGTGCTGCATCAGTTTGCTGAAAATTTTCAGTTTGTATTCCTTCAATTCCCAGTTTGTTCTTTGTCAATGCTTTCAGTGCACTTTAGACTTCTTCCCTCTGAACCATTGACTCTTGGTCATATGGTATTTCCTGAAATATTTGAACATCAACCACTTTTTTTTGGTACAGCAACTATATATTCCACCCTTTTTTTATGCTTCCTGCATCATTCAATATTTAGCCATGCAGTTCTTCACTATTGCAAGCTGAGACTTGAATTTTTTTCTTCAGTTATTTCAGTTTGAGAAATTCTGAACATGTTCTTTCCTTTTGGCTTTCTAACTCTGGGTCTTTGCACATTTCATTATTATACTTGACATTGTCTTCTTGAGCTGCCTTTGGAATTTTTGTTCAGTTCTTTTCCCTCCTCATTTCTTCCATTTGCTTGAGCATCTCTATGCTGGAGAGCAAGTTTCAGAGCCTCTTTAGGCATCCATTTTGGTCTTTTCCTTCTTTCTTGTCTTCTTAATGAGCTTTTGCTTTCTTCTTGTATGATGTTCTTCATATCATCCCACAAATCTACTGGTCTTCGATCATTAGTGTCTAATGAATCAAATCAGTTCTTGAGTTGATAGGTAAATTTAGGTGGGATATGTTCAACGTCAAATTTTGGCTTTTATGACTTCTTTTAATGCTTTTCAACTTCAACCTGCCCTTGGATATGAGCAATTGATAGTTAGTTCCACAGTCTGCCTCTGGCCATGCTTTGGCTGACATGGAGCTTTCTACTGTTTCTTCTGACAGATGTAGTCAATTTGATTTCTGTATAGCTATCTGGTGAGATCTATGTGTATAGTTGCTGTTTATGTTGTTTCAAAAAGGTGTCTGCAACGAATAAGTCATTTGTTCTTGCCAAATTCTATCTTGCATCTTTTCTATCATAAAAGCCATGGTTTCCAACTGGTAATCCTTATTGTTTCCAACCTTTTCATTCCAATTGGCAGTGATTATCAATTCATCTTGATTG
>NW_006408630.1:9530655-9540411 GCF_000296735.1 Chrysochloris asiatica
CCAAGAAGAATGAAGTCCTTGACAACTTCAATCTTTTCTCCATTGATAAGAATGTTGTTTATTGGTCCAGTGGTGAGGATTTTTGTTTTCTTGACAAAAATTGGTAGATTTCTTCAATTTGATTGGTAGATTTCTTCAATTTCCTCATCATTGGCTTCAGTGGTTGGTGCATAAATTTGATTAATAGTGCTATTAACTGGTCTTCTTTTTAGTTGCTGTTGTTAAGTGCAGTACAATCAGTTCCAACTCATAGTGGCCTTATATAGGGCTTCTGAGGAGCAGCTGATGGGTTTGAACCACCTGTCTTAGAGTTCAAATCAACTTGCAGTCTGGTGCTTATCCTTCAGCACCACACCAGGACTCTGATCTTCCTTCTAGGCATATATATATTATCCTATTATAGACAGCATTATACTTCAAGATAGATCTTGAAATGTTCTTTTGATGATGAATGCGATTCCATTTCTGTTAAGTTTGTCATTCCCAGCATAGTGAAACATATGATTACCAGATTCCACATGGCCAATATCAGTCAGTTTCAGATCACTAATGCCTAGCATATCAATCGTTATACATTCCTTTTTATTTTTGACAATTTCCAGTTTCCTAGATTGATTCTTCATACATTCCATGTTCCCAGTATTAATGAATGCTTGCCACTGTTTCTCCTCATTTTGAGCTGTGCCACACCATCAAATGCAAGTCCTGAAAGATTTGTTTTATTTGTATGATATAGAGTGCCAGAAGATGAACCCCGTAGGTTGGAAGGTATTCAAAAGACCACTGGGAAAGAATTGCCCCCTCAAAGTAGGTTTGACTATTATGATACAAATGAATCATGGACTTGTTTTCATTTTCTTCAGCTTCAGTTTAAATTTGCATATGAGAAATTGATGGTCTGTTCCACAATCTGTCCCTGGCCTTGTTTTGACTGATGATAGGGAGCTTTTCCATCATCTCAGGTGCCATTAATCAGGTTTTAATAGTTAATATTCTGGTGGTATCTGACAATATTCCACAGTTATTTATAAGGTTTTTAGTAGATAAAAATTCAGAAATAGTCCACCTCTCCTTTCTTAGTCTCGAAGTTCAGCTGAAACCTGTCTACCATGGGCATGTCCTGCTGGGATTTTAAAATCAATGACATAGTTTCCAGTATCATAGCAACATGCAAGCCACCACAGTATGACAACCTGACAGACAAGTAACTTTTTTTTTTGTCCTTAGGGCTTCATTAATAGGGTTTGTATAAAGTTTGATCCACCAACATGGTAACCCGTATCATACCACCTCAGACCAGTTTTTGATAAAGGAGATGGACAATGGGCACATGCCCATGGGATTCAATTGTCCTTGAATATACATATCATACCACTCAGAATATCCTGGCCCAATACATTGATGGAATGGAACTTGGAAGACTCAGTGGAGGAGCCAACTTGAAGATGAAACCCTTTGTAGATCAGGCAATATTCTCTAGGATGTGTTATGTACCATTAAAAAAGAGATTGATTTGGGAAATAGACATGGCTCTGTCTCAGTGATCCATGGAGATAATTTGTGTTTCCTGTTTCTGCAATTTTAGGCAACGGATACATTGTTTAGAGGACACAGATGAGTTCCATTGAACTTTCAGCTATATCTGGCATCTATTCACTGTGGGCTCCTTAAGTTAAGAGATCAGAAGACAAGTAGGGGAATTATCATATTGGCAGAGTAATTGACCTTGATTATCAAGAGGCGGTAGAGCTGCTGTTACATGGTAGAACAGGGAAGAATAAAATTAAAACTCAGATGTTACACAAGGCCATGTTTTGATACTCCCTTGCTCAATTTTAATTAAAAATAGACAAGTGCAGAACTCTTAGGTAAGAGTGTAGGTCATCTCAAAAGGTAGCATAGAATTATGAGATAAGGATGCTGATGAGTATAAAATATGACATTAAGACCAGCTGCCTTCATAGCTGTAAATTATTCTTCTCTGGGTTATACATTGGGTTGCTAACCACAAGGTCAGAAGTTTGGGTCTGCTCTCTGCAGATTCCATATGGGAGAAAGATGAGGTTTTCTACACATGTAAAGATTTACAGCCTCAGAAATTGTATCCAGTGTCTCTGAGTTGAAAACAACTCCACAGTACAAAACTACAACCATCACCACCAACCTTTCTCTTGTAAATTTCCTCAGCAAACAGGTAAACTAAACTGAAGGAGTTTTCAGATTCGTCATTCTTATTGTATGATGCAAGTAGCTCTATGTGGCACAGAGTCTGTGGACTTTAGTGAATGCTGTTGTGTGTTGCCAAGGTATCTGATTCAGCCTGGGACACTCATTTCCTCTGCTGGGAGCATTTACTGCTGATGGGTCATAGCTGAACCCCTCTCAGGGACTTTTCCTTGCAGAAGGGAGCTTTCTTACACATGTTACTCCTCCTTTCCAGGCCAACCTTCACTGACTGATTGGTCCATGTAGTGGATATAAAGGTCCAGGCCCATTTGATTCAATTCAGGCCAAATCTGAAGGGCCAGTCCAGCACCAGAGATCCTCATGAGGATGGATGAGCCTGCATTACAGTTAAGCTTCTTGCTCTGCCCAGTTCTGCTTCTTTCATTTCTTCAGAGTCATGATCTCTGAAAGCCTTCTCTAATAAATCTTCACACAAATTATCTGGGAACCTGACATTGGCATTGCACATTACTCTGGGAACTTGACATGTATTTTCAAAGGTGCACGAAGCCCAAACTCAGGAAAAGCTGAAATTTCTAGATCCAGGAAGTTGAGGAATCATAATAAAGTGGGGTCATAGGGAGCCATGACCCTTAAAGGTAGAAGATTTGATCTTCATTTCAGGGATTTACTATATTATGTGAGTTAACTATGTGACTTAGCTTATTGAGTCTGCTCCTATTTTTTATTTGTTTGCTTCCATTTGAAAAATTCTTTACAGGCTCCATGATCAAATGGTTATAAAGAGAAATCTGATTGGGCCAGCTAATATATTTTCTGTGTATTTTCTGTATAAAGGTATATTCAGTCTATTCCTTTTCTGTATAGACTGATCCTTTCACTTTTTCTTATTAAACAAAGCCAGTTAATGGGTACTGCTTTCAGGATCCATGGTTGCTCTTGGTTCCTTCAGTGTAGCCAGAATTGAGTGCTATCAGGCATGAAATGTATGGACATTATATCATTTATTTATTGTAGAATCTATCTTTTATTCAGAATCTATTCTTTTATTTTACATACCTATTCAAAATAGGTATGTAAAATCCTAATGAAAAAGAATATTATGATGAATAAATAAACGAGGGAGGAAAGCACTAAGCAAAATGCTTGTCATATAGTAAGCCTTCAACAACCATAGTGGTGGTGTATTATTGTAGTTTTTATTTTTATTACATATAGTAAGCCTTCAACAAACCATAGTGGTGGTGTATTATTGTAGTTTTTATTTTTATTACTTGCCATACTTCAGTCTGGGAGACATTTTTCATTTTAATTATATTTGAGTGGTAAACCTTTGACACTGTTACAAGGAGAGAGATTTGCCTTGGAAACAGTCAGTTATTTTCCATCTCTGTGCTCTTAGGTCTGTAGTCAATGTTTTTCAATTTCTATGGGTTAAATGAGGAGACCGAGATCTTGTTAGTATAATATATAGTTTGAAGCTCTTTGGTACTATTTGGTTAAGTGCTTTATGATCCATTATTATTGGACAGTCCCAATTCAACCTATGAGCTGCACGATTATTTTTGTTTTTACTCCATAGGTGTTTTTTAATTAGCTCATGTTGAGTCCATGCAATCTTTGAAATTCAGTTCCTTCAAACCCCAGAATTTTACCTGTTCCTCTGGGCCCTGCTGTTACTCAGGGTTACTGTGCTTTTGACATGCTTACAGATGTAAGCTATTGTTCAAAAGGAAAATGCAGAGAAAGCCACATGACATTTTAACGAAAGCAGTTAAATCAAGCAAGACTCCATCAGCTCAGCATTAAATTACATTGATTTTTTTTTTTTTTTTAGTTTATGGATGCCATTTTCTTGAGTTTTTCTCACATGTTACATATTTTCCTCTTGAAAATTCATTGTCAGATCACTCAAATAATTTTTTTTTTTTTTTTAGTTTATGGATGCCATTTTCTTGAGTTTTTCTCACATGTTACATATTTTCCCCTTGAAAATTCATTGTCAGATCACTCAAATAATTTTAATTTTTAATATATTACTTCTTATAAATTCATTATTCACCAAAGACTCATGAAACAAATTTTTTTCTTCTTCTTCTTTAGCAAGTCCTTTTCTTCTGCTTTCAGGACAATGTCAAAACACACCGTTCTTACCTTCCACTAAAGGAAATGAGGAAATTAGAGAAGTAATGCATTTGGAGATGTGGCTAATACTCTATAATGCTATGCGATTTTAAATCTTAAAATGAAGCCTTAGCTCTTCAGATGCCTAGGAGAAGGGATTTTTCTGGAAGCAGTTTTTAGAGATATGAGGAAAACTTTTTTAAAATGTCAAGAAGTTTAATAAAAAGGCAGAAGTTCTTGCCTCAACCCTTTCATTTCCTAGTTCTGATGTACAGATGCAACCACTTTTAATTCTTTAATACTTGTATTTATAGAATATAAATTCATATTGTTACTTCTTGATTATTTTCAGTTTTAGGTATCATACAATAAGGATTGGGCTGAAAACCACAGGGTCCGTAGTTCAAGTCTGTCAACTGCTCTGCAGGAGAAAGATGAGGCTTTCTGCTTCTCTGATTTAAAGCCTTCGAAACCTCATAGAGGATCGCTATGAGTTGGAATTATCTCCGTGGCACTTACTGACAGCAGACAATTAAATGAACTGTATTAACTTTAAAGAAATGTATACTAATTATATTTTATTGTGTAAGAAATCATTCCAAGACTTAAAACTCATTGGTATTGAGTCCATGCTTACTCATAGCTACCTTATATGTGTATTAAGAATGTGAGCACATCTTACTTAGGTACCACTAACTCAAGGTCTGTCATGAAGCTGTAATCAGTCTGTTGGCTAAGACTGCAATTTCATCTAAAGGTTCATCTAAGGAAGAATCCAAAACTTCAAAGCTCATTCAAGTGACTCTTGACTTAATTCAGTTCATTGTAGGTTGTTAGACTAAGGGTTTAATTTCCTTGCAGACAGGTAGCTGCAGACTTTCTTCCATTTATTGTGAAATGAGTTTCTATATAAGGCACATCACAACATATTAAATATTTGTCCTTCAGAGTGAACAAGCAAAAGGGCAAGGGAGAACACCCAGTTCTCAGACATGTTGTAATCTAATCTCAGAAGTGACATTCTACCACTTTATTCTTTCAGATTTAGTAAATCCAACTCAACAGTTACTGGGAGCCTTTTTAGAGGCTGCATTCCAAAGTTCACCTTGTGGTCACCAATAATTCATGCCCATCCTACATATAAATAGATTCACATGGATTACCAATGTCTCCCAAAGTGTTATCTTATTATAGTATTGGCTCAGTATCGAGGATATCATTAGATCATTTGCAAGTGTGTATGGGATTCTTCGACATCCTGGTGTGGCACTGTGGGTTAATGCACCAGACTGCAAAGCCGTTTGAACTGCAAGGTCAGTGGTTCAAGCTCACCAGTTGCTCCTCGGGAACCCTATACAGGGTTGCTATGGGTCAGAATCAATTCGATGACACTTAACAACAACATGGGATTACTCACACATAGCTCCTCAACTATACATCCTCCCTCACCCCATTAATAGATCTGTAAAACTAAAAAGAGATGTTATATACCTAATATAAAACAGTAGAAGAGCACAGTAGTTCTATAGGTTAAGCACTGGACTACGCACAACAAGGTTGGTGGTTCGAACCCACTATCTGCTCTGCAAAGATTTATAGCCTCTGAAAACCCATGCAAGTTCGCTATGAGTTGAAACTGACTTGATGGCAATTAAAAATAACAACAACAGTACAATAGAGGGTAGCTACAGACTATTTGTTATAACCATTTCTGTCCAAAGAAGAGAGGAGTTATTGATTCACAGGAATTCTGAAATCCAACCAGGTAAACTTGAAGTATCTTGGATAGGTCTCAAGGCCTGTAATAATTCTTCATTGCCTTTGGCTCTGCTCTCTGGGCCTTTGGCTCCACCCTCTATTTATTCATCCTTAATTTTTAATGAAAGATAGCATGTGCTTTCATCGAATTACTTTTCTCAGCTTGTCTCTTTCCAGTAGAATTTTGTTTGACAACTTCTTTTCATTGTATACTCTGTATCTTTCAATTTGATGGTGTTTCTAGCGACATAATTTTCTCAAACGCTATATGGATTTCCTATGGATCTCATTGATATTCAGTGCATTAAGCAAAAGTCATACCCACATATCTCTTGTTGATAAGCCCTTCAGCTTAATGAAAGTGCTATTTTATTGAGAGGAGATGTGAAACATACACTTGATCTTTATGGAAGGATTGTAATTTGACTGGAAGGTACTCTAAGGTACCTTTTACCTTTCTGTGCTCTTAACAAGAATTTTATTGTCGTGTAAGTTGAGAAGGTATGGGAAAGTGGGTGAAATGGAGCTAGGAACCCAGGGAGGAAGTGGGATAGCTTGTTGCTGGGAAGGGACTGCCATCATTGAGATGAAACAGTGTATATGATTTGTTGAATGTAAAACTGGTGATCTTGTTTATAAAACTTCATTAAATTCACAATAAAAAGTTTTAAAAAATAAGAGTTGCAACACTAGTAGATATATGTACATCCATGTTCATTGCGGCACATTCACAATAGCAAAAAGATGGAGACAGCCTAAATGCCCATCAACAGAAGAATGGTTAAACAAACTTTGGTACATACACACGATGGAATATTACACAACACTGAAGAATAACGACGAATCTGCAAAACACTTCACAACATGGATTAACCTGGGGGACATTATGCTGAGCAAAATTAGTCAATCACAAAAGGATAAATATTGTATGAGACCATTGTTGTAAAAAGTTAAGAAACCTTAAGGGGCAGTTCTACTCTGTCCTAAAAGATCATTATAAATTAACACCCCCCCAAATTTAGCAGCTGCAAACAATAAACATTTAATACCTCATGTATTCTGTGTATTGGAAGCTCAGTGGCTGCAGAGGATAATCACTGGATTTTGGACCACATGATCTGAGGTTCAAGCACACCATGTCTCCCCTCAATGGCACTTAACAGCATATTCTGTCCATTAAGAATCTTCTTGTTGTTGTTATGTGCCATCGAGTCGGTTCCGACCCATAGCGACCCTGTATAGGGTTTCCGAGGGTGTAAATCTTTACGGGAGTAGAAAGCCTCATCTTTCTCCCGCGGAGCAGCTGGTAGTTTCAAACCGCTGACCTTAAGGTTTGCAGCCCGATTCGTAACCACTACGCTACCAGAGCTCCTTTAGATGTGGCTTATTTGGATGCCTTTGGTTCAGGCGCTAGCCTAAAGCTGCAATCAAAGTGTTGGATGGGGCTTTAGACATCTCAAGGTACAGCTAGTGTTTCCACGCCTACTCGTATGGTTGTTGGTACAGTGTTATTTGTTTGTCTTTTGCTTTCTTCTTTAGTCTCGAATATTTTAGTATTACATTTATCTCCACTTACAAACTATGAACATTAATTTTTTTTTATTTCTATTGTTTGCTTTAGAACTTGCTCTTTTTATTTTTAATTTATCTTCAAATGCACCCACTCATTGTTTACTGAATATTTAGATCACAAAAACCAAGTTGTCATGCAAAAATTGACATTATTCAAAAAAAGGATGACCACATCAGATCATAAAATATAGGATGATTATATCATTACAAAACTGCCAAATTGTATCATTATCTAACTGGCAAATTATAAACTGTTAAACGACTGGGAATCACGGCCAAGCCAAGTTGACATATAATCATTGCAGCCAGCTAATCTATGAATCAGGACCAGCCTGATGGCAATTAACAACAACCACAATAATCTTATCTCATTCAATATTTTAGTGTTATCTGACAGTGTTCCACTGCTATTCATAAAGTTTTTAGTGACTCAATATTCGTAAGTAGTCTGTCTCTCATTCTTTCTAGTCTGTCTTAGTCTGGAAGCTCATCTGAAACCTGCCTACCTTGGGTGATCCTGCTGATATTCAAAATATCAATGGCATAGGTTCCAGAATCACAGCAACATGCAAGTCACCAAACAAACTGACAGACCAGTGAGTGGTGGTATTTTCAATAACTTCATATGCAGGTGAAAGTTGGACAGTAAATAAAGAGGACTGTAGAAGAATTGATACATTTAAGTTATGGTATTGGAGGAGAATATTAAAAATACTATGGACTGCCAAAAGAACAAACAAATCTGTGCCTGGGGATGTATAGCCAGAATGCTCCTTAGAAGCCAGGATGGCCAGAATTCGTCACTCTTCAGACATATTATCAGCAGGAACCAATCCCTGGAATAGGACTTCATACTTGAAGGGTCACAGAAAAACAGGAAACCCCACACCAAGATGGATTGGCATAGTGACAATAGCAATGGGGTCTTGCGTGGCAATGATTGAGTTTGGTGCAGGACAAGGCAGTGTTTCATTCTGTTGTGCATAAGGTCGCTATGAGTAGGTAGCAACTTCATGACACCTAACAAAAACAACAACAAAGAAATTTACTTCAAATCTCGACATTCATTGCTGTCAGATGTATGTCACTAATGAACGAAATAGTCAGACAGTAGTAGATTTATACTATTGTTGTAAATAAAAAATATTAGATAATGAGAATATTGTTAAATGAGGGGTAGCTATAATATGAAACACTATACACAGGGCCAGAACGTTAAACACAATTCTTCTATTTTTCCTCTGCCATTCCTTGTGCTTTTGTTATTGTACATTTTAATTCTACATATATTATAAAACCCCATAATTCATTTATATAATTTTTTCCCTTAAACAGCAAATTCTATTTTGTAGAAACTGAAAAATAAGAAAATGCTTTTATATTTACTCACATATTTACCATTTCTGTCAGTCTTCATTTCTTTGTGTTGATCCAAGTTTCCATCTGGTATTTATTTTCTTTCAGCCTGAAGAGTTTCTTATAAAATTTCTTAAAGTGCAGGTCTGCTTTATAAGAATACTTCCAGCTTAGGTTTAAACTAGTTGGCTTTGTTATTATTTAATCTACTATAAAAATAACCCAGACCATGAGATCATGAATGAAAACTTTTTAGGTTTTCTGTATTCTGTGAAGATAATTCTGGTAATGGGTACCTTCTTTTCAATTAAAAAAAAAAAAAATCCAATAATTAAATGAATGTTCAGGGTTAAAAACATCAAATAACTTATAATTACATTAATAAATATTAACATTGTCCTTCATACTTATGTCCAGTAACATGCCCTTCCCCTAGATTATCATTCTTAGCAGTTTGGCATGTGACATTCTAGACTATGCCTTTTTATAGTGTATATTTAAGTGGAAATGTTTTTTCTTCCAAACAATTGTTATTAATATTGGGAAACAAAAAGTTCTAATGAGAATTTGCTTAATATTCATGCATGTTCTGTGAGACTTTTATTCAATAATATGTATTATTGCTCTTTCCATGTCTATCCATATATATCTAGCATATTCTTTTTAGAGGTTGTATTGAACTATCCACCACTCTTCTGTCAGTTTGTTGTACAGTGGTAGCTTGTATGTTGCTGTAATTCTGGAAGCTATGCCATTGGT
>NW_006408630.1:9541696-9581985 GCF_000296735.1 Chrysochloris asiatica
TGTGATATGCAAATGATACAACCTTGCTTGCTGAAAGTGAAGAGGCCTTAAAATACTTACTGATGATGATCCAAGATCCCAGTCCTTGATTATGGGTTGCACCCCAATGTAAAAAAAAAAAAAAAAATGTCACTACTGTATCGATAAATAACATCAAGATAAGTGGAGCAAAGATTGCAGTTCTCAAAGACTTCATTTTGCTTGGATCCACCATCAACACTAATGGAATAAGCAATCAAGAAATCAAATGATATATTGCGTTAGGCAAATCTGTTGCACAAGACCTCTTTAAAGTGTTCAAGAGCAAAGGTGTCAGTTTGAGGACAAAGGTGTGCCTGACACAAGCCATGGTATTTTCAATAGTCTCATATTCATGTGACCATTGAACAGTGAGTAAGAAAGACCTTAGAAGAATTGATGCATTTGAGGTATTTTGCTGGAGGAGAATATTAAATGGGCTGCCAGAAGAACCAACAAATCTGTGTTGGGAGAAGTACAGTCAGAATACTCCTTAGAATCATGATACTTTGGATGTGTTATCAGGAGGGACCAGTCTCTGTTTAAGTGAAAAAAAGACTCCCAATGAGATGGTTTGCCATAACGGTAGCAGCAGTGGGCTTAAGCATAGAAACAATTGTGAGATTAGTACAGTAGTGGGTAGTGTTTTGTGCTGTTGTACATAAGGTCACTATGAGTCAGTACCAACTTGAAGACACCTAAAAACAACAATAGAACTCTATAATATGGATTTTGAATAAACAGCATGGAGGCCATATTGGTTTTCCTTTGGCTTTATAAGGGGAAAGGAGAATCAAACTCAAAACCAACCCAAGGCAGATTCTTATGAAGCAGAGTTCAGACATGCTTCCCCTCTACTTTATTCTATTCTGACACCCACCATTCCTCCTCTGCTTCACAACTGAGTTCAATAACCCATTGCAAGGTCTAAAGAGTACTCATAATAATACTCATGATTATGGCGTTTATTAGGGAAGTAAACAGAGTATGATTCAGGATCAGAAACAACTCAGAATACAGTAGTTTTCCAGTAAGAACTGTGTCTTCTCTGCTGTAATACAGGTACATCTCATTCTTTTCTTTGGTCTCTCAGCCATGTTGCCCCTTCGCCTCTGTCCTGTTTGGGCAAGTGTTCCAAAACTCCTTTAACCAGTCTGTAAATGCCCAAAGGGCACATTCTGCAAGCTATCTCCTGACTGTAGAAATTCATCTTTACTCAGTCCATGAACCTAGACATTGGCAGTTGCTTTGTCTTTCCATGTCACCACCTCTGCTGTTATTACTGTCACATGTAGGAATCTCATGCTCCACTCACGTTCTTTCTTGAACGTCCTCAGATTGTCTGTTTCAACTTCTGGGATGGTTCCTTTTAAACCTAGCACAACGTCAAAACTAACAAATCCCACTGTTAGAATCTCTTGTACACCTACCTTATTTGTACAATCCCACCTAATCATTGGAGTCCTGATATGGCTCCATAGCATAAGCACTGGACTACTAACTTCAAAGTTGGTGATTCAAATGTACCAACTGCTCCTTGGAAACCCTCTACAGGGTCGCTATGAGTCATAACTGAATCAATGGCACTTAACAACAATACAAACCTAATCATTTTGTGGGAATTAAGATGATGTTGAATAGACAAGGCATATCAAAGAAAGTCAAGGTACCACAGATGTTTACGTAGCTATTTCTCTAATGATAAGACATTGATTGATTTCGATTTTGGATAGATTCTTGTATCAGGAAATTTTGTTTTTGAAAAAATATGCCGATTACCAAAAACAACTAATTTTGTAAAGTTATATTGTACAGTTCATGGAGTCTTGGTGTGGTGCTGTAAGATAATGTATTGAACCACAAGGTCAGTTTGAACCACAGGTTAGCAATTCAAACCCACCAGCTGCTCCACGGAAATCCTATACAGCATTGCTAAGGGTTGGAACTGACTTGAGAGCATTTAACAACAGCAACAATGGCAATTATATATTTCATAATTTGCTAGGAGAGTGATAGAATCAGACTCAATGTTTGGCATTGAGGAATTATATCCAACCTAAAGGCATCAGGATTGGAGGAAGACTCATTAACAACTTGCAATATGCAGATGATACAATCTTTCTTGCTGAAAGTGAAGAGGACTTAAAATATTTACTGATGAAGGTCAAAGAGCATAGCCTTTGGTATGGATTTCATCTCAATGTCAAGAAAACAAAAGTCCTCACCACTGGACCAATAAATAACATTCTTATCAATGGAGCAAAGATTGAAGTTGTCAAGGACTTCATTCTTCTTGGATCAACTATCAACACTCACAGAAGCAACAGTCAAGAAATCAAACAACATACTGCATTAGGCAAATCTGCTGCACAAGATCTTTGTAATGTGTTGAAGAGCAAAGATGTGAGCTTTGAGGACTAAGGTGCACCTGACACAAGCCATGGTATTTTCAATAGCCTCATACGCATACGAAAGCTGGACAGTGAATAAGGAAGATCATAGAAGAATTGATGCCTTTGAGTTATGATGTTGGAGGAGAATATTGAGAGTGCCATGGGCTGCCAAAAGAACCAATAGATCCGTTTTGCAAGAAGTGCAGCCAGAGTGCTCTTTAGAGGCCAAGATGGCCAAACTTCATTTTGAATACTTTGGACATACTGGAGAAGAATATCATGTTTGGTAAAGTGGAGGGTCAGAGGAAAAGAGGAAGATCCTCAACGAGATGAATTGGCCAAGTGGCAGCATCGATGGACTCAAGCATGGTAACGGTAGTGAGGTTGGCCCAGGATCAAGTAGTGCTTCATTCTGTTGTGCATAGGGTCGCTATGAGTCAGTACCTACTCATAGCGACAACAAATATGTCAGACTGCAAAGTCATTTGAACTGCAAGGTCAGTGGTTCAAGCTCACCAGTTGCTCCTTGGAAACCCTATACAGGGTCACTATGAGTCAGAATCGATTCGACGGCACTTAACAACAATAACAACAACACTATAGAAAAAACCCATTGAGGGCTTCAGTTCTGTGTTCAGCAAGCATTAGTGACTGTAGCTTGTATTACTAAAACATAAGCACAGGGTAGTGGATGGTGCCACCAGAGAAGCTGTAAGAATGGACTAAGATTTTGTCTTTGTTACAACTGTTATCTGCAAGATAGGTTCTTCCCTTATCTCTTTATTTCTGTGTCATCAGTTCCCTATTCAAAGTCTATGCTAATGAGTGTTTGCTAAAGTTCAGACACAACAACAGAATCCATGAAAGAATGTAGTCACTGTTCTAAAAGCAGTCCCAGTAGACAGGGATGAGGAAAAAATTCTTTAATCTGTTTCTTGTTGTTCCCTCCAATCTCCTACCACTAAATCTCTTTCATTCAACCCAATCAGAACTCAGCAAACAGTAGCTAGTCATCCAGGGTGCTGCAATCTCTAATGGTCAGTCACATATGGCAGGAAGAGAGCAGAGAACAAGTAATAGATGAGAAAGGCTTCTCGCTTAGACAAACATTTTCAAATTTCAACTTGATACTCTTCTCTTACAACTGAAATAAAAATTATTCTGTCTTTGCTGAGATGCAAGGAAATGAGGCAAGCTTTATTTATGAAGTTTCTTTGTTTGTTTCCATAACAATGTGGCTTCAGAAACTGGATCAGAAAGTAGAGTGAACATCAGTGGATCATTTCACACTATGTACTAAAAGATATGAATATTTTTAGTTGATTTATATGAAGCCCACACTTATGAAAGAATTGAAGGCTGCTCTGTAGAAGGCCTAGTAGCAGCTTCTGTCCTCGATGGTTCATGCACTGATGAGTAGAAATTCTGACTGAAGAGAAGAGTGTTAGCTGACATCAAAGAGAATCTGTCAAAGTGATAAAAAAATGAACTGTGTAGGCTTTTAGACATACTAGATGATCAGATGGGATAAATTGGGCATTTCTTGAAGAAGTTACCATCAGAAAGGTATGATTGAATAAATTTATTTTGCATTGAATAAAATGCAAAAGGTAGTGTGTGTTTGTGTGTGTGTGTGTGTGCATATGTCAGGAGGAGGAATGTAAAGAGAAAATAGACTAATAGTATTCAATACTATTAATATGTTGTTGTTAAGTGCCATTGAGTCGATTCCAACCCATAGTGACCCTGCATAGGGTTTCCAAGGAGAAGTTGGTGAGCTTGAACCACCAACCTTGCAGTCTGACATATTATCCCACAGCGCCTCAATGGACTTTGCAATCTGACATATTATCCCACAGTGCCACACCAGGATTCCACTATTAGGAGAATGTAAGAATATCTAACTTACACTATTAACTAGGAAAATAAGTAATACTCTCAAGAAACCCAAGGTGAGAGAACTTTTATGTTCAGAGAGATTTTCACCAAATTTTCTTTTTGACTTTTTTTTCAACTTGCAGACCCTCCATCAATATCTCATCAATTCTCCAATTCTCTAGGAAGGCAATAACAGAGTATAGGCAATTACAGTGCTGGATTTGCATGTAAGAGAGTTAGAGATAGATTGAGATTCTGATCCAAATTTAGATTCCAGCCAAATACTCTGACTCTAAGTTCAGTGTGGAATAAGTAGAACTTGCTGCTTTTTACTGCACTTATACTACATCTGCCCTTTTGATGTAAATACGCATATCTATCACATCTCACCAACACAATTTACCATGGGTGACCCCATTTCAAAGCCAATGTTTATTTAGCAAAGGTAGTTTACCTTAGCCTAGTTTTCTAAATAATTCATAGATGATTTCTAATAATTGAGAATGAAATGTTGGTCTCAGAGTTTACAAAAGTGTCGTCTAACTTCAATTAGAAGAAAAAGTGCTTTAATTGAGAGGGTGATATGTTATCAAAAATTGAAAATAAATTGGGGCAAATTTTAATAAAACCATTACTTGTCACATAAAGTGACAAATGAAAACAAAGGGCTTTTTAAATGCCAATTATTCTATAGCCTGGAATTCTTAGCCTTCTCGTGATAGGGTTTTGAAAATTGAGCCCATCTGTAATTTTCTGCTCAGTGAAAATTTTAACGACATGTGAATTTTTTCCTTCAATCAGAATGCTATCAGACTATTCCTGCTCATGTACAAATAATAATAATAAAACTGGAACGAAAAAGAAGCAAGAAATGTGGAAATCAATAGACCTTGCTAGTTGACCCTCTGCCACAAACAACCTGCGTGACTGCTTAGAACTATTCTTACTCTAGACATTCATGGAATTCTGTTACAATAATAGAATCAAAATTAAATCCCCAACACTTGTCTTAATGAATTTAATCTTTCTCTGATGTACTTAAATTTATAAAACTAATAAGTAACTTTAAAAGACTATTTATCATGACTTTAAGAAATAGATTGTAGAAAAAAAGTAAATCCTGAGACCAATAAAAATTTATGTAAATAATTGTGCATTATGTGGATTTATCCTAATGTGAATAGTGTACTCTACACAGCATGATGTTCTTCTCCAGGGAATAGACTCTTCTGATATCATTAGGGAACTAGTGATATTACTATTTCAGTGCAACAAATCACACTTGTAGCACAAATTAATTTAGTTCTCATATGCTCTCAGATTACATGAGAAAAACATTGCAAAATGTTTTATGTATCAGGAAAATTTGGTTTAGTTAATAATCTTAAAGAAGTAAACCTTTTAAAAAGCTTTTAAGTAAGTTCCTATGTATTATCTTTTAATTCTTAGCCAATTGAAGGAACTTCTGAAATATGAGAGACAAATTTTTTAATGAAGCACATTGCTTCATTAAAAAGTGAATTTCATAGTCCAGAAAATGGAAAATATTGTCTTCTTCATAATGTTTTCAGTGAACTTTTTGAAGTAATATATGAATTTCATAGAGTTAAAATGGCAGGTGGGTAACAAGAACATATTATAACTTCAATACAATTTCACTTACAATTTGATTCGGCAAGATGAAAGAAATAGGTTACTTAAAAACTGTCAGAATTGCAGTGTAGGGTTGACAGCTGTGAAGAAAAGTTGAATAATACTGTGCTGAAAGGTCAATGTTTCTTGTTGGTATTGGTTGGTGGGTTATTGGCTGGAAGGGCCTTTGGGGTTGTCAAGGGCCCCCTCTGGAGGCACATACTGCAGTGGAGGTATTAGAAGTCAGACTTTCTAGGATAAGAAGCAGGACTTGTTTTCTCACAATAGTGCTGAAATCAGAGGTCATTCATGAACTTTTTTGAATCACTTCTCCCCCAAAGGCTGAGGTAAAGAATATGGGTTAATAAAACTGGGCACTACTGTATTTGCAGGAAACATGGGGATCACTATTCTGTGGCTTTTAACTCCGTTTAATATTATGTGTGAAGAGAAAGTAAAAATACAAGAAACCTGGTGAAGTGACTTTTGGTCAATAAATAAAATGCATCTAGGTTCTGTTTTCTTTCTTCTCTCTTTACAAAGTCTTGTCACTGTGGATCACCCTACCTGGTTTTTGAGAGTGAATACGTATTCTAAATAAAATGGTTGTTGTTAAATGCTGTGGAGTCAGTTATGACTCAGGTCAACCCTGTATAGTGTTTCCAAGGCTGTAAATATTTGTGGGAGCAGAAAGTCTCATCTTTCTCCCTCAGAGTGGGCTCTATTTGATGTTAACAAGATAATCAAAACACTAGATGTTTGAGTTAACACAGAGAGACCTTGTGAAACAGTTCTGGTGATCTGATTCCAAATAATTAGCCATTGAAGACCCAAGAATCAACTCAATGATAACTGGCGTATATTAAGATGAAATCCAGTCTTTAGGAAATGTAACTTTCTGGATAACAGTTGCTTTTGACATGTGTCATTGTACAGTTCTTAGACTGGGTTTTCTAGTGAAGCAAAATCAGTTAAACATATATATGTATTACTCTTGTTGTTGTTAAGTGTTGTCAAGTTGGTTCCAACTTGTATAGGGGTTCCAAGGAGTATCTGGTGTGTTTGAACTGTAACCTTGCCATTCAAACTAACTTTGCAGTTCAGCATATTAAGCCACAGTACCACACCAGGATTCCATATGTGTGTGTGTGTGTGTGTGTGTGTATACATATGCGTGTGCTTATTATCAAATAAATGGCTTACAATTGTGAGTTCTAGGTCCCCAGTGGAAGAGAAAGCAAGAATCTTTCCCACGTGTCCATTATATCGGGAATAGGACACACCTCAAACAAGCATCCTTTCAATTGATTGGCTGCTCGTACCCACTCATCATAGAGTTATCTAGGCCTGCATTAGGATTCATCACCATGGGACACAGAACCCTAACTATTACAGCCCACACTTTTCAACTGGACACCTACAGACTATATGCAGACTCTTTAAATAAAGAAAATTATAAAGTCATATTTATGTTTAACATGATATAACTAGAAAACCTACAACTGAAAATGTACTGGTTCCATTTACATATTATATGTCACAAATGAACAAAACAAAAATATTTGATGCATAAATACAAAACAATATACATATATTCATTTCAGTGTCTAAAGGGCACATTCTGCAAGCCAGCCTCCTGCCCATAGGCACACAGCCTTACTCAGTACATGGGTCTAGAGTCTGTAGCTGCTCTGTCTCGCTTTACCACATCTTTTGCCACCATCTGTGCTATTTATTGCTGCTTTTCCATGCAGAGATCCCATACTCCACTCATGTTCTTCCTTCTTATTGGTTTTGAGATAACTAATCCTGAAAAGAAAGATAAACTACTCCCTCTTTTTAGTTACATATCTTCTATAATTACAGTTTAGACAATCACAATTAATCCTACTAATAATTACTCATTATTGAAATAATAAAATCTTATAATTTCTTCCCCTACGCCCTGTCACTAGACCCATCTGGAAAAGAGAGTAGTCGGTGGGATTCTCCTTTGTCCCCTCTTTCTAAAACTAAGCACACTCATGTAAGTTTGTAAGCCACACAAGTCATGCCTTTATAGCACCCCCATTTTTGATAGCCAATGTCTAAATTGCCCATCCCTATCAATCCAGTACTCTGAGAAGACAAGTATATTCCTTGATCTGATGACTCTTCTATTCAGGTTGGAATTTTGAGCAACTGCATCCGTAAGCAAAAGTCCAATTCATCAAATTGTAGCAATTGACACTTGCTCACAGTATCTAACATCTTTATCTTCATCTGGTTAGGTTCTGGTTAGCTCAGCCCTAGCCATCCAAGGTAGGTAAAATGAGTATAGCTGTAAGTTTTGGAGTTCACACACCTTCCTTGAATGTCAAATCAGTTGGCCCCTTCACTCTCAGCCCTAGCCCTCAGGGGCTAGGTCAGTGCTTGTAAGCTCAGGAATTCATACAACTTCCTAAACTTCCCTCTTATTCTATTTCAAGGTCAACAAGTGCAATAGAACATTTCCAAATTTAGCCTGTGACTTCATTGCTGCATTTACCCCAATTATGGCTCACCAATTCCCTTTAACTTTCAGTCCTACAAGGATTTTCTCTGATGGACCAATTTATCTTGCTTTGATGCCTCCAAAATTCAAAACGCCTAACGTGTTTGGTTTGTTTTTTTCCTCTTTCAGTCATGAATCACCTGTTCTCTGAGAAGTTCTGGGTTGGTCTGCATATTTTTTCAAATGCAAATGTACCAACTCTGAAAGTTCTGAGTGGGACTCAGGGTTCTATCCTAAGACCCTATACTCTGTTGTTGTTGTTAGGTGCCACTGAGTCAATACGGACTCCACTCATGACTCATGTGACCCTATGCACAACAGAATGAAACACTTCCCCATCCTGGGCCAACCACACAATCGTTGCTATGTTTGAGCCCATTAATGCTGCCATTGTGCCAATCCATCTCACTTGTGCCAATCCATCTTCCTCTTTTCCTCCGACCATCCACTTTACCAAACATGATATCCTTCTCCAGTGACTGGTCCCCCATGACAATATGTCCAAAGTATGAAAGATGAAGTCTGGCAATCCGGGCTTCCAAGGAGCACTCTGGCTCCTCCAACACCATAACTCAAATGCATCAATTTTTCTATGGTCTTCCTTATTCACTGTTCAGTAGTCCCTAAACCTCTATTAGCCATCTAGTTTAAACAGCTGACACTCGCTTCTCAGCTGAAACATTTTATCCCATCTCCTTTCATTTTTTCTCTTACAAAATCTCATTCTTTTATGAGTCTGGAGCCATTGTAATCAATCTCACTTCTGAAGTCAGCTGTTTAAGGCCAGTGGGGACTGACCATGTCTGACTTCGTCTGACTCCACAAGACGGAAAGAGGATCAAACTCAAAATCAGCCCAAGTTGATTCCTATGAAGTAGAGTTCAGACAAGCCTCCACCCTACATCAGTGCCTTTAAAATTACTCAGACTTGAGAATCAATTTAGAAAACTCATCCTTGTGATTTTGTTTCTCTAGAATCCCACTCTCTTGGTACCACATGTCTTAGGCTAGAGAAGCAAAATCAGTGAAATAAATATATGTATATATATATATATATATATATATAGTTGTCACTAAGTGCCATGGAGTTGGTTCCAACTCATACTGACCCTGTATAGGGTTTCCAAGGAGTGGCTGATGAGCTTGAAATGCCAACCTTGCAGTTCAAACCAACCTTGCAGTCCAATGCATATATATATATATATTGATGTTGTTGTTGTTGTTGTTAGGTGTGATTGAGTCAGTACTGACTCATAGTGACCCAATGCACAACAGAATGAAACACTGCCCAGTCCTGGGCCAAATTCACAATTGTTGCCACTCTTGAGCCCATTGATGCTGCCACTTTGCCAAGCTTTACTCCCATGGGCTTTACTCCATTCATGTCATCACGGTCAAATCTACTTTGAGGAGTGACTAAATATTCTAAAGTAGTTTGTCACTCCTTCTTCCTAGTCTGACTTCCTCTGGAAGCATATCTGAAACCTGTCCACCATGGGTGACCCTGCTGGTATTTAAAATACCCATGGAATAACCTCCAGAGTCACAGCAACTCACAAGCCACCACAGTATGACAAACTGACAGATGAGTGGTATATATATATATATATATATATATATATTTATTTATTATCAAATAAATGGTTTACAATAGTAGAGTCCCAGGTCCCCAGGGAAAGAGAGAGCAAGAACCTTTCTCACATGTCCATTATGTTGGGAGCAGCCCATACTCTCAAGGAAACATTACTTTAATTGATTGGCTGCTCATAGCCATTCATCTAGAGTTAAAGATGCTTGTATTTGGATTCATCACCATAGGAATAAACAAATCCCATCTGCTAAACCTTTGGAAATCCTGGCCTAGTCAACTTAACACAGAAACCTAACTATTACATGCAATGTTTTGCATCCTAGGAATTCATAATATTTTGTGGGATTCAGCGTGATCTTTCTTGTTAAGTGCACATCCCCATATAGACCCTTTTTTGTAATTGATATAGCTATTTACACTGGAGAATTATATGATAATAGATATTGGGGTGAATGAAATTAATCTGTATTTCCCAAAATAAAATTTAGACTTAGATACTTTAAGGTTGATAATTTACATTAACTACAACAACAACAAAAAATTCAAGCCTCAACTTTCGTTTTTGAAAGATTCACTGGTCAAATTATTGAATGATGCAGAAAGCATCAAGAGAAGATGGAAGGAATACACAGAGTCACTGTACCAAAAGGAAATATTTAATGTTCAACCATTTCGAGAGGCAGCATATGATCAAGAGCCAATGATACTGAAGGAGGAAGTCCAAGGTGCATTGAAGGAAAAGAATAAGGAACCAGGAACTGATGGAATAAAAATGCCAATCTTTCAAGAAAGTGAGGTGGCACAGGAGGCACTCACTCATCTCTGCCAAGAAATTTGGAAGACAACTACCTGGACAACTGATTGGAAGACATCCATATTTGTGCCCATTCCAAAGAGAGGTGACCCAACAGAATGTGGAAATCATTGGATAATCTCTTTGATATCCCATGTAGGTAAAGGTTTGTTAAAGGTAATAAAGAAATGGCTACAATCATACACTGACAGGGAACTTTCAGAGGTTCAAGCAAGATTCAGAAGAGGCCGTGGAATGAGGGATATTATTGTCCGATGAATCTTGGCTGAAAGCAGAGAATATCAGAAAGATATTGACCTGTGCTTTCTTGAATACGCAAAGGCTTTCGATTGTGTGGATCATGACAACATTACAAAGTATGAGTATTCCGGAACACTTAATTGTGCTCATGGGGAATCTGTACCTGAACTAAGAAGCAGTTGTTCGAACAGAACATGGGATCACCGAATGTTTTAAAGTTAAGAAAGGTGTGTGACAATGTTGTAGTCTTTCACCATACTTATTCAACCTGTATGCTGAGCAAATAATCAGAGAATCTGGGCTATATGAAGAAAAATGTGGCATCAGAATTGGAGGAAGTTTCATTAACAACCTGAGATATGCAGATGATACAACCTTGCTTGCTGATAGTGAAGAGGACTTAAAACATTTACTGATGAAGGTCAAAGAGCACAACCTTTGGTATGGATTACATCTCAATGTAAAGAAAACAAAAATCCTCACCACTGGACCAATAAACAACATTCTTATCAATGGAGAAAAGATTGAAGTTGTCAAGGACTTCATTCTTTTTGGATCAAAAATCAACACTTATGGAAGCAGCAGTCAAGAAATCAAACCATATATTGCATTAGGCAAATTCTGCTGCACAAGACCTTTTTAAAGTGTTGAAGAGTAAAGATGTCAGCTGGAGGACTAAGATGCACCTGACACAAGCCATGGTATTTTCCCAATAACCTCATATGCATGTGAATGATGAACAGTGAATAAGGAAGACTGTAGAAGAATTGATGCTTTTGAATTATGGTATTGGAGGAGAGTATTGAAGGTGCCATGGGCTGACTAAAGAACCAATACATCCATTTTGGAAGAAGTGCAGCCAGAGTGCTCCTTGGAGGCCAAGATGGCCAAACTTGGTCTCTCATACTTTGCACATATTGTCAGGAAGGACCAGACACTGGAGAAGTATATCACGTTTGGTAAGGTGAAGGGTCAGAGAAAAATAAGACTCCCCAATGAGATGGATTGGCCATGTGACAGCATCGATGGACTCAAGCGTGGCAACAGTAGTGAGGTTGGCCCAGGATCGGGCAGTGTTTTCCTTCTGGTATGCATAAGGTCACTATGGGTTGATACCGACTTGATGGCACCTAACAACAACAAAAATTTACATTTAGGTGTTTGATTGTTGTTTATTTGTTTTAAATCAACATGTTATCACTATGCAGATTAGAAAATAATTTCCATGCTGTAGGGCAGTGGCAGACACAGGGCTACTTCCTTGTGTCTAAAACAGCTACTCTAAAACAGCTTAATATGGAGGTCACAGTAAGATTAATCAGCAATTTCAGTCACCAGATATCATGCAGGTTGTTTTTATTTTTCTTCACATTTTCAGACCTATATAGATTGGCTGAAAGCTATAATGAATTGAAATCGCTGAATCATTATGTTTTCCTCTTTTGTTTCAGTTGTTGTTGTCAAATGCTGTTGAGTCGATTCTGACCCATAGCAACCCTGTATTGGCTTTCCAAGGAGCAGCTGGTGAGCTTGAACTGCCAACCTTGCAGTCCAAATGGTTTTGCAGTCTGGTGCATTAACCCACAGTGCCACACCAGTACTCCTTTGTTTCAGTAGTAGTAGCCAAATATTTAACTTATTATTGTAAATTTAGGGAAGGTTTCCAGAGATCATCAGTTTTACATTCAATGAATCATACACTGTGTTTCTTTTCAATGAATGTGATTCTCTCCTTTCATCAACAGTTGTCACACTTCTTCACTATAGTTTCTAGTTCTCTCCTACCCTCTTTCCCCTCCCTTCTCAACTTTGTCCTTGGGTAATTGTAGCCATTTCAATCTTGAATGACTGACCATTCCATGATAAACATACCTTCCTAGTGGTGTTGTCCACCGTACATACCTATCTACTTCTTAGCTGATAATTGGGTCATGAGATGAGTTCCATTCCAGACATGAAAGGTGGTTGAAGGCCATAGCCTCAGGTTTCTCCAGTCTCTTCTTTCTGACCAGTAAGCCCAATCTTTTTTTTTTTTTTAATAATTTTGAGTTTGTTCCACATTTTCTGACACTCTGTCTGGGACCATCTAATATTATCCTTTTCAGAACTGTTGGTAGTGGTAGTTGGGCAAAATCTAGTTCTTCTGATCTGAGAGTCATGGTGACTGATGTTCACATGCTCCATTGGTCCACTTCACTGGTTAATTCCAAGCATCTCCAATTTTCATCACTCTTCTTTCTTCCACACATTGAGAGACCTATAATTACACCTTAGATGACCGCTGAACTTTTACGATCCTATATAAAAATTAATTACTTATTATAAGCATTGTATTTTTGGCACTTGTATAATTACTTTATGTGTATTCATTCATTGAACTTTCACACTCAAGTCAACAGAATGAGATATCTTTGTCTTTATTTTACAGATGAGTTAACAGAGGAATAGAGAGGTTTTCCTAAACTTGCCTGAATCACAATGGTGGAGTCCTGGTATGGTGCTGTGGGTTAGCATGCTGGACTGCACTCAATTTTAACTGCAAGGTTGGCAGTTCAAGTTCACCAGCCACTCCTTGGAAACTCTATACAGGATCGCTAGGGTTAAATAAGAATAACAACACCCAACTCAATGGCACTTAACAACAATAAGTGGTGGAGCCGATTTGTTTCAAAGCCATTTATTCTTGATTGACTTGGATTCTCAACTATGTGAATGGACTTTTGTAAAACATCCTCTGAATTCTACCATTTCATATTTTGTAATACTTGTTAATATATATGTTATATGTAATATAATGAGAGGATTTTAAAAAGCTCATGGAAAAATCCCATTATCTTTCAACTCTCCTTTTCCATAAACTTTTGGAACTCTGTCATATATAACATAGCAAATATATATTGTACTATATATTTCATATCAAAGCAAAATGAGTGAAAGAGAAAGAGATAGGGAGAGAGAGAGAGACAGAGAGAGACAGAGAGAGAAGTATCACACGAATGTAATAGAGCTTTAATCCATTGAAATGACAAGCTACTATTCCATGTTCCTGAACCCTCCATCTCATCTATTTTCCTTTAAAAATGTTTTGATATCTTAAGATTTTTTCTATGACAATTTATAGGCAATTTGTGGAATCAAAATGTAAAAACCTTTAATTCTTACCCTTTAAATAATGATAAAGTTGAAGTTCATTTATATTATATTTATCTGCATCAAGCAGCTAATTTGTTGCTTCAGTGGTTTCTTCTTAGAGACTAGATAGGAATACGCTATAAGGTGGTTTGATTTACTTTTTATGATTGTGAAACTGGAGATGGGGTCAGGAGTAAGAAAGTAGGATGCAAGCTTTTCTAAATAGCATGGGCCTTCCATCACATTTGGAATAAGGAAAATTTAAAACCTCATTTGAAAATTGTCTTTTGTTATAAAACAATATACCCATCAAAGATTAAAACAGAAATACATACTAATTAAAATCAATATTTTTTGTCTAATTTGTTTTGCTGGTTAGAAGTTAATAGAATGTGTGATGTCTGATTCTTTGTATTCTCAAATGGAAGCAGATAATTACAAACCTGACTGAAAGGAATGGGAACCTGAGTAAAAAGGCTAAACAATTATTCTTCCCTAAAATAAGAATAACAACACGCAAACACAAAAAGGAAAAATGTACATTATTCCATCACTCACTTTGTGTAGTCAAATGTCTAATGGCCTTTTCCATTTATAACATTTCAGGCAGGTGGCCTGCTAGCTGATGTTTATCATAATTATACTGTATCTTACCACCTGAGTTGAAAACGATTGAAATGTTGCACATAAATCTTTCAATGTAGTAAAACTGCAGATCAGGACATACATATGAAGGTATAAACGATGTGAACAGAGGATTAGATATATTACTAAAGGTGACTGCATAATTTCTTGAAAGATTAACAATATTGTTCCCTTGCCTCTACCCTAACTCTCTGGACAAGAGTAGATATTCAAGGTCGCTGCCATTCATTTGACACAGTCCTAGGGACCTTTGAATGATTCAACACAACCAAGTGGCCATTTCATTTTAAAGGACATTAACATTCCTATTAAGCTCTAGAGATTTTTGACCTTTCTTAAATGTCAGAAAAGGGATATTCTGCAGATAAAGTGTGATCAATTGGATGTATAATATACCAAGTGTTTGGGCTCTTCTATCTACCTCAGATCCCATGGGAGGTGACAGACTTAATGAAATGCTATTTTCTATTATGCGAGTGTATTTGATAATTTGCTTAGTGGCTCTATTGGCCCAGAAAGTGCTGAAAGATTTGACATTGATGATGATAGGTCTGCATTCATCTGAACCAGTTGCCATATTTTACAAATGAGAAAACGAAGGCTTACTGAAATAAAAGGATTTGCCCCAAATTAGACAGTTAGTGGCAGAGTTAGGAAATCTAATCCAGGTCTCTGACTCCCAGCCTGGTATTCTTCCACTTTATCATGTTGAACTGCACTTTTTCTCCCCTGTACTTTTCTGTCCTTTTATGCAATTCATTATATGCTGAAGTTCCAAGCAGAGGAATTGAATTTTTCATTATAATTTTAATAAGGTGCCCAAATCAGGAAACTCACATTTGAATCCCAATTTTTTTTCTTAGAACATAAAGAGTGCTTTGTACTCACAAAGATAAACCTAACCACATAAATTACTACAGTGTCTGGAGTGCTCAATTTTGATGATTCTATAAGTATTACCATAAGTCTAAACACCTCTTTTTCAGAAACTTGTTAAGGGCTGTTGTTGTTAAGTGCCATCGAGTCGGTTCTGACCCATAGCGACCCTATATAGGGTTTCCGAGGAGCAGCTGGTGAGCTTGAACCACTGACCTTGCAGTTCAAATAGCCTTGCAGTCTGGCACATTAATCCACAGTGCCACACCAGGACTATAGTGGATTGTCAGCAGTGTCCCTCTTTGATTAATTTTGTTTTTTTCTGGTTTAAATATTCCTTAGTTACCTGATCCAAGCCCAAATCCACTGCCAACAAGTCAGTTCCAACATACAGCAATCCTATAGGACAAAGAAGAACTGCTCCATAGTTTTCAAGACTGAGTCTTTATTTACTGAAACAGACAGCTACACCTTTCTCCTACGGAGCGGCTAGTGTTTCAACTGTTGACTTTTCTGTTAGGAATTAAGCACCTAACCACTGGGCCTCTGGGGCTCCTAGCTCCTTAATTAGACCCTTGACATCTCTTTATATTCCTTGAAGAACAGCAAAACAGGAAGACTGAGAATTCGGTGTGTGTGTGTGTGTGTGTGTGTGTGTGTGTGTGTGTATCTTTTCCTTCCTCCCAAACCCAAAGGATTTTTATTCCTGTAAAATTTCCAAAATATTACCACTTTTTAAGTATTGATTCTCTTGTGAGTCAATTGCTGATTTCCTTCAAATAAAAAACCAGAAGCATTGTTTTGGGCAGATGCTAGCATTATTGGTATTTACTGGGATTAAATGAAAAATCCATTGCCTGAAAAATTATACTTCACAAAAAGGATGTCTGAAATCAAACAGAAAACTACATGAAGTCAGATTGATTCTTTTTTTAAATTAGCTGGAGTTCATGTAAATGGCACTTTAATCTCAAAGATCACATCTGTAATATTTTTGGTGCTATTATATATATATAGAAGTCCTAGTGTGGCACTGTGAGTTAATGCGCTGGACTACAATGTCGGTTTGAACTGCAAGGTTGGCAGTTCAGGCTCACTAGCTGCTCCTTGGAAACCCTGTACAGAGTCGCTATGAGTTGGAACTGACTTGACAGCATTAATACACATATATTATTTTTGAAATACTGTTGGATAGTGTGCCTGTATTTATATTATCAATATAAAATGTGAGCACTGAAATGGCAGTTCCCATGCCTTCCTGCTAGTTGGCATCCTTCTTACTTTTACTGTTAGTTCTGAAAAACACTTCCCTTTTGCTCAAATCCCCAACTGGATGCAATCTACTAACTAAGTGAGGTACAGATATTTATTTCTTTCCTTTATAGATTAGTGCAGCCAGAGTACTCCTTGAAGGCCAAGATGGCCAAACTTCGTCTCTCATACTTTGGACATATTGTCAGGAGGGACCAGTTACTGGAGAAGGATATCATGTTTGGTAAGGTGGAGGGTCAGAGAAGAAGAGGAAGACCCCCAATGAGATGGATTGGCCAACTGGCAGCACCAATGAACTCAAGCGTGGCAACAATAGTGAGGTTGGCCCAGGATCAGGCAATGTTTCCTTCTGCTGTGCATAAGGTCGCTATGAGTCGGTACCAACTCGATGGCACCTAACAACAACAACAACACCTTTCCAGGTTTCTTAAAAGAAAAATCCAAACCCATTGCCATCAAGACAATTCCGACTCACAGTCACCCTATAGGACAGAGGACAAATGCCCCATAGTTTCCAAGGCTATGGATCTTTTTGAGTAGACTGCTATATCTTTCTCCTGTGGAGTGGTCAGTGGGTTTGAACACCTGGCCTTTTGGTTAGCAGCCAAACACTTAACCATTGCTCTCCTAGGTTGTTTAGAGAAGCATATATTATTACTGAACTGAATTGTTACAATTAGAAGTGTCCTTGGCAATCACTGTGCCCAACATTTCTATGTAATAAAAGTAGACCAGCAAGATAACTGAATTTCCAAAATTTGGAACTTGTTAGTGATGGTGGTTATGATAGAGCCTAAGTTTCCCAGGACTAACTTCCCTCTAGTTCTGCTTCCCAATTTCTATCATTAAATAAAAACCAGTTGCCATCATGTTGATTATAACTCATGGTGATCTAATATGTGCCAGAGCAGAAATGTATTCCACAGGGTTTTCAAAGGCTGGTATTTTGGAAATAGATAGCCAGGCCTGTCATCCAAAGTGTCCCTAGGTATACTTGGACCTTTAACCTCTTGGTAGCATTCAAGTGCACTAAGTATTCGCATCACTCAAGGACTCCTGCAACTGAATTTGAATGTGGCTGTTGTTAGATGCTGCTGAGTCTGCTCTGATTCATAGTGACTGAAAGAAACATTTCCTGGTCCATTCTCATGATTATGGGTATGTTTGAGTCCATTATTATAACTATTGTGCTAATCCATTTCAGTGAGGATTCCTCTCATTTTTGGGAACCCTCTACTTTGTCAACAATGAAGTCCTTTTCATGCCTTTTTGAATGTCAAGTCAGTTCTGACTCATAGTGATCCTGTATAGAGTTTCTCAGGAGGAGCTGGTGAGTTTGAACCACCAACCTTGAAGTTCAAACTGACCTTGTGGTCTAGTGCTTATTCTACACTTGTTGTTAAGTGCCATCGAGTTGGTTCCGACCCATAGCAGCCCTGTACAGGGTTTCTGAGGCTGTAAATCTTTACAGGAGCAGAACACCTCACCTTTCTCCTGCGGAGCAGCTGGTAGTTTCGAACTGCTGGCCTTAAGGTTCGCAGCCTGATTCGTAACCACTACGCTACTAGAGCTCCTTATCCTACACTAGGACTCCAAAGATATGTGCATTCAGTCAGATTTGGTATGATAAACTCTTGATAAATCTGATTTGCTATAATAAAACAACATAATCATAAAGTTTTACTATCATCAGGAAGTCCAAAAATATTCACAATCTACAATCTTTGAATAGTCCTTTGAACTTTATCCAATTTTTTGTTTAATAGTTTCTGTAACTCACAGTCATGCTTCACTGAAGGCTCCACTTGCAATCGGACTTGTGAATACTGTAGGGGTTGGCTTGAGGTCTGATTTTGCTGCTTTTGTTAACTGCCATCAAGTGGGTTCCAACTCCTAGTGACTCTGTGTAGGGTTTCAAGTCTGTAAATCTTTATGGGAGAAGAAAGCCTCATCTTTCTCCCGAGGAGTAGCTGGTGAGCTTGAACTGCTGACCTTATATAGAAGAGTCCAATGCTTATCCTACCACATCTCTAGCACTCTGAGATCTGATGGGAGAATTTAAATAAGAAACTAAGGAGCTTATTGGACGTGAAATAACTTTTAATACTGGAGGAAGAAGGAATAAAATAGAGAAGCCGACCTGGAAAGAAGATGGGGTGTGGGTAGACTGAGATGAAAGCAGTATGCATTTATCAATACTGATATTTTTCCTCTAGCTGTGCCTCTTGAGCCAATAAATGAAACCAAGTAAGTAAGGGGTTAAAAAAATGTAATACAAAAACATTAAATGAGAGAAAGCTGTTTCAGCCATAATCTATATTTTGTACACGCATGCAAGCAGCAGCCAAGAAATCAAGCTACGTATTGCATTAGGCAAATCTGCTTCATAAAACCTCTTTAAAGTGTTCAAGAGCAAATATGTCAATCTGAGGACTAAGGTGGGCTTGACCCAAGTCATGGTATTTTCAGTAGCCTCATATGCATGTGAGAGTAGGACAATGAATAAGGAAGATCATAGAAGAATTGATGCATTTGACTTGTGGTTTTGGAGAAGAATATTGAAAGTACCGTGGACTTCCAGAAAAGCAAACAAGTCTGTGTTGGAAGAATTGCAGACAGAGTGGTCCTTGGAAGCTGGAATGGTGAGACTTTGTCTCTCATATGTCTGACATGTTTTCTGGAGGGACCAGTCCTTGGAGAAGGAAATCATTGTTGGCAAAGTGGAGGGTCAGTGCAAAAGGGGAAGGCCCTCAACAGAACTGATTGGCACAGTGGTGGTAGCAATGGGCTAAGCATAACAACAATTGTGAGGTTATCACAGGACTGGGCAGTGTTTCATTCTGTTGTACATAGAGTTTCTATGAGTTGGAACCAACTCAATGACACTTAACAACAACAATAGTTTTGGTGCACAAGGCAGTGCTTTTTTGGTTCACAGAAGTCCTGATGTGGTGCTGTAGGATAAGCACTGGACTGCTAATTGCACAAGGTCATTGGTTCAAACTCATCAGCTGCTCTTTGGAAACTGTATACAGGGTTGCTATGAGTTGGAGCCAGCACGTCAGCACTCAACAATAACAACAACATGTTACAATTGAAGAAGCGCTAATAGCATAGTACATAAAGCATTGGACCTCTAATTACAAGGTTGGTGGTTCAAATCCATCAGAGGTACTGTGGAAGAAAGATGTATGAACTAGAATTGACATGCTGCCAGGGGGGCGTGGGTAGTTTGTCACAGTTGAAACACAAATGGACAAACAAGTCAGTCTTTTAGTTGCAGCATGGAATTCAGCTTTCTTAAATCTGCCGAGGCCTTCAAATAATCCAGCGCTCTCACATCAGTGTGATTTATTGCTTGAGATTTTTTCTTGATTCAGAACTCAAACTCTTAATCAATTCTCAACTGAGGAAGATTAGAAACTAAGCTTGAAGAGTAGAGAGTCATTTGAATAAGAGACAGAAGAACTTTTGGGAAAAGACTTTTCTGTAAATTCTAGGGCACAAACAATCCTGCTTTGACATCTGTCTTGAGGAATATACATAAGGAGCACATAGGTTTCTCCTTTTGTTCACCACTGAACTCCACACAAGTTTGTATTTTAAGGACACCATGGTCTCCTCAAACAATGGGAGTGTGGTGGCTCTGCAGGATAAGCACTGAACTCCTAACCATAAACTCGGCCATTTGAGCCCACCAGCTGCTCCTTGGGAGAAAGCATGAGGCTTTCTAGTCCTGCAAAGATTTACAAACTTGGAAACCATGAGGGTCACTATGAGTTGAAACTGACTCGATGGCACTTATCAACAACTATATGATCTTGGATGTGATGATACCCAGTGTTGTCTGTTGGGAAATGGTAGGGGTATCTAGCAGACAGAAGGGAAAATGCAGCCCGGATTGTACAGAAACAGGTGGAAGCAGCAGCATGTCCAGTAAGGGTGGGAACACTGAGTAGATGTGACACCACTACACTGGAGACATTAGATTTTCTGTAACGACTTTTATGGATATTTGTGGAAAGAATGAAAAGATTTCTGAAGTTCCGATCTTACTTGAAATGCCTCTTTGGGGGAATTCAGGTATATCTGATATCTGTGTACTTATAATTTCAAATTTACAAATTAAGGGACACTTCTGTGAATACTGAGATTCTTGTTAATGTTTTCCTCTTTTGTTGTTAGCTGCTGTTGAGGTAGCTCCAATTCATGGTGACTCTATGTATAACATAACAAAATGTTGCCCAGTTCTTTGTCATCTTAATGTCCTCTGGGACACTTGAGTCCATTGCTATTGTGTGGTGATGGTATGCTGTCAAATCTGTTCCAACTCAGAGCCACCCTGTATAGGGTTTCAGAGGCCGTAAATCTTTATGGGAATAGAAAGCCTTATCTTTCTCCCTTGGAACGCCCTATCTAAGAGGCTCATCTTCCAGCACTATATAAAATAATATTCTGTTACTATCCACATAATGCTTTTTTGGCAGTAAATTGCTCAGTTTTTCTTTCTGGTCTTACATTCTGGAATTGCTGCTGAAACCTATCCACCACAGGTGACCCTGCTGATATTTGAAATAGTAGTGCTACAGTTTCTGGTATCATAGTACCCATAGTATGACCATCTGAGGGATAGGTGGTAGAGTGCTGGCTTTTTAAAAATTTTCCTTAAATCATTTCTGAATCAATAAATAGTATGCTAATTTCCTTTTAAAATATGATACTTTTTTTTTCTGACTTTCTGTTTTGCCACTTTACATGTCTAAAATTAAAAGAAAAGCATATGATTTTCAGTTTTCAACTTTCAAATTGCCTCTTCGTTCCAATGACAAAGAGCAGTACAGTAATGAGTGAATCAGAAAGGCTTCAGAAGCAGCTTTTTCAGTGTCTGTTTTGAACTTTCCTTAAGCTCTTATGTTGCTGGTCAAACAAGGTCTCCAGATGGCACTGTTGTCAGAAAGATCCAGGGGAATAAATGACCCCAATGTATTTTTATATCTGTGTTTCAGTTTATAAATCACTCATTTTGTTTTTGAAATGTTTTTCAGGTCAGAGCAGTTTTAAGATCCCTCTTCAGCAGTTACTTGCCATTCTTGCCCTATTCTTCCCATTTTGGGTGTATTAGATACTTTTTCAGTCTGGGATTTATAGTTCCCAGTGTAATACCAAGTATAGAGTGTACTGAAGATCCACTTTCATTTCCTGGTAAAGTTGCTTTGAGCAATAGAAAACATACCTACTATTTTATTTTGTTTTAAACAGCTTCTAGTCAACATACAATCACTATTATCAACATAATCACATGCATGTATGAACAAAACTTGTGGGCATTGTTTCATTTAAGGATATTTTTGAGCTGTTCTTTAGGATCCTCTTTATTACGACCTTTTCTTTATTTTGTAATTACCCTTACACACATCCAATATAAAGTTTGTAAGCAGAAATGTGTGCTTTCCCTAAAAATTAGCCAAAACCTGGGGTGATTTCTTCCCTGCAAATGCTTATATATTTCTGTTCTTAGAATTATTTCTCTAAGTCAGGTTGAGCTTTCGTACATGAAAGAACAAAAGAGCAAAGGCTTGTAGGTTTCTGCTATTTTGCAAATTTTATTCATTTCTGACTGTTTCTTACAAATAGGACCTCCATTAACATGACAAATGAAAAGCTAAATAGCATACTCTTTGTTGAATAAGTGACTCAGGCAGTGGTATTCATAAATAACCTTAGGAGTTCTACAAGGTCCTCCCTGTAAACCACCTGCCCTGGTTTTCAACTCATGTTGCTTTATCTTGGCATCCTCTTTTAACAGTAATTTTTTGTGTTAAGGCATTGGTGCAAGGTCTCCTGGAGGCCCCTGTCAAAATGTGCATGCAGGCTTGGAGGGACAGAAGGGTTGTTCATTAGCATAGTCTGGCTGGCTGCCACCTCCAGTCATTCAACAACTAGTAATTGAACTGCTTTTATGTGTAGTCAAATGAGGGGGATGGTGGTCCCCTGAGGACACAGAGCCATGCTAATATTTGAAGGCTGTAAGGCAGGAAGAATCTGAAGCATGGAGAAATGCAGGAGACTTCAGAGCAAAAGATATCAATGTTCACTTCGACAGCAGTGGGTATAATTTGGGAAAGGAGAATGTGTATAAATAATACTGAAATGGAGACAAAGATGTTGTTAAAAGAAGTCCAGGAGAGTCACAATTTTATCTTAAACATATGCCACCTGAATTTAGAGATCATCTCAAGAATATATTTGGTGCATTAAACAAAAATGACCAAAGATCAGAAGAACTGTGGGATGACATCAAGAACATCATACAAGAAGACAACAAAAGATAATTAAGAAGATAAGAAAGAAGGAAAAGACCAAGATGGATAGGAGAAGACACTTTGAATTCTGCTCTCCAGCACGCAGATGCTAAAGCAAATAGAAGAAATGAGGAAGCCAAAGAGCAGAACATTTCAAAGGGCTGTTGGAGAAGACAAAGTCAGGTATTATAATGAAATGTGCAAAGACCTGGAGTTAGAAAAACCAAGAGAGGAGAACACACTCAGCATTTATTAGGCTGAAAGAAATGAAGAAAAATTCAAGCCTCTACTTGAACTATTTAAGGATTCTGTGGGCAAAGGTTTGAATGACGGAGAAAGTATCAAAAGACGATGGAAGGAACATACAGAATCACTGTACCAAAAATAAATGTGTGAAATTCAACCATTTCAAGGGATAACATATGATCAAGACCCAATGGTACTGAAGAAAGAAGTCCAAGGTATACTGAAGGTATTGATAAAAAACAGGGCTCCGGGTATTGATGGAATACAGATTGAAATCTTTTGATAAACTGATGCACTGAAGGTATTTATCTATGACAAGAAATCCGAAGACAGCTACCTGGCCAATTGATTAGAAGTGATCCATATTTATCTCCATTCTAAAGGCAGGTGACTCAATGGAATGCAGAAATCATGAGACAGTATCATCAGTATAACATGCAATTAAATTTTTACTAAAGATTATTCTAAAATGGCTGCAACAGTATATTGTCAGGGAACTGCCAGAGGTTCAAGCTGGATTCAGAAAAGAATGTGGAATGAGGGATATCATTGTTAACATCAGATGGACCTTGGCCAAATGCAGAGAATATCAGATAGATGTTTACCTGTGCTTTATTGACTATACAAAAGCTTTCTACTGTGTGGATCATGATAAGCTATGGACAACACTTGTGGAGGATGAGTATTCTGGAACACTTAATTGTGTTCATTGGGAACCTGTACATATACCAAGAGCAAGTTTTTCAAACAGAACAAAGGGATACTGAATGTTTTTAAGATAAGGAAAGTTGTGTACCAGAATTGTATTCTTTCACCATGCTTATTCAATCTGTATTCTGACCAAATAATCCAAGAAACTGGATTTACGAAGGAGAATTTGGCATCAGGATTTGAGGAAGAGTTATTAACAACCCACAATATGTAGATGATACCAGCTTGCTTGCTGGAAGTATAAAGGACTTAAAATAATGATGAAGATCAAAGACCAAAGCCTCAGGATGGCTTGCACTTCAATGCAAAGAAAATAAAAATCCTTACCCTGGATCAATTAGTAACATCATGAGTAATGGAGAAAAGACTGAAGTTGTCAAATACTTTATTTTGCATGCTGGTTTCCACTATCAGCACTCATAGAAGCAGCAGTCAATAAATTAAATGATGCATTGTATTAGACAAATCTACTGCACAAGAGCTCTTTAAAGTGTTCAAGAACAAAGGTTATCAGTTTGAGTACTACTGTGCACCTGACTCAAGCCATGGTATTTTCAAGAGCCTAATATGCATGTGAGAGTTGGACGGAGAATAAAGAAGACCATGGAAGGACTGATGCATTAGAGTTATGGTTTTGAAGAAGAATATTAATAGTACCATGACAAATTAATCTTTGTTGGAAGAAGTACATCCAAAATGCTCCACAGAAGCCAGCAGGCTGAGACTTCATATCTCTCATACTTTAGACATATTATCAGGAGGGATTAGTCCCTGGAGAAGGACATGATGCCAGGTAAAGTGGAAGGTCAGCTAAGGGGAGGAAGACCCCCAATGAGATGGATTGGCACAGTGTCAGCAGGGCTGGACTCAAGCTTAACAAAGGTTGTGATGATGGTACAGCGTGATACAGTGTTTCATTCTGTTATGCATAAAGTTTCTATGAGTTGGAATTGACTGGACAGCACCTAATAACATCAACAGTAAGGTTAACCTAGGCATGCTTTCAAGTTGTCTTTTAAGGAAGTGTGACATATGCAATGGAAAGATGGGTCAAAGAAAGAAGTGATAATTACAAATAGGCAGGGTAAATGGGTCAGAGAGTGTCCTAATGTGAGTGAATGAACCATAATAAAATAAGTATGAATGCATTTTCTTAAGATAATTACTTGTGAAAAAAACACACAAGTTTTACAGATTTTGGTTTAAAGGACTTCCTGTATAACTCAATGGTTTGTAATTTATTTTGGTTTGCAGACAGGTTGATAATCTTATAAAGTTGTAGAAAATGTACATTTTACAACATTTTACATACATCTCAAAGAGTTTATAGATATCCTTGAGCAAATGGGCTCACGGGGCCCAGATTGCAAATTGTTTAGAGTATTTTAAATCACTTTTTCCATCAATCAACAAAGATACATTATTTTCCTTTTCTCCTGAAACATTTCAACCAACTTTGCAAAAAATAGTAACAAAATTAGAAATGTTAACAAAAAGTACAATATTTTTTGTTATATATAGGATCACTGTGAATCAAAAGTGACTAAATAGCACCTAACAACAACTGAAAGCTATAAAATAGATTTATTATATGCTTGAGATTGATCATTGAATTCAGAAATTTCTTCATTTTTTGAATAGTAAAAGGTGGGAGATAGTTGTGTTTTTTTTTGTAATTATAAATACTGAAATGGCTTCCTCTTTATAGATTGGCATGTTAGAGTTGATGAAATGCATTTTTGTCTATGCATAGACTCAGATGTACATGTTATATAGTTTAGAGTGGAGATGAGCAAGGACGTTTAAAACAATCTAAGGAGAGATCCATCAACTAACAATTTTAAGGAATACGCTGAAAAATGAAATTTAGCTTTGTTGCAACATAGAATTCTGAAAGTAATCATTAGAAGCATCAGACTATGGACTGTGAGGGCAGTAAGTCATGGTTGCTTTTTCTCTAGTAAATTTCGTATTAGCTGTGAAGTGTTTATTTATGTATCTTTTACAGGCTGATTAAAATGCACCCTTTGTAGAGTTCTCTGAGCACAAGTACAAATAATAATGGCTTGGTAAGCTGTGTGCTCTGGAAATTGAAAGCAGGCATATTCAAGTAGAAATGACATAGCTGAACTGGTATCTGTCAATGAAATGTCGGCTGACCTCCAAGGGTTTTTTCAGTGTCACTGTGACAAAGCATTTTGTGAGCAGAATGAGATGAACAGAAATGATCTCCTTTGGGCAGCAATCTTGGAGATAGTCATTTTCTCTCTCTGATTCCTGGGCTTAAAAAAAGAGATGACTTGAGTTTTATGCAATGCTTTGTACTTTGCATGGCACCCTGGGTAGGTTTCCATATGGTAACTAGGTGTAATTAGTCTTACTCAACACAAAGCAGCAGGCTGTAGTGATTTGACTAAGACCTTAAAGTCAAGAGAAAATGGAACTGAGGCACTGCCCATGTTATTTATTGCAGCATATGGATAAAGTGGTTTAAAAGTATGTTATTGGAAGTTTGGCAGCTCTACGTTCTAATCTGGGAGTTGTCATTTAATATCTACTTACTCTACACTTGCCTGTCAGTGTCTCCTACAGTGTTGGCTTGTGTATTGCTGTGATGTTGGAAGTTATGCTTCTGGTATTTTAAATACCAGCAGGGTGATCCTAGCCAACTGATTGGAAGAGATCCATATTTTTTCCCATTCCAAAGAGAGTGACCTAATGGAATGCAGATATCATCAGACAATATGATTAATATTACATGCAAAACTTTGCTAAAGATAATACAAAAATGACTACATTGACAGAGAACTGCCAGAGATTCAATCTCAATTCAGAGAAGGATGTGGAATGAAGTATAACATTGCTAATGTCAGATGGATCTTGACTGAAAGCAGAGAATATACCTGAAGTTTCTTTCACCATACTTATTCAGTCTGTATGCTTGGAAAAGAATCTGAGAAGCTGGATTATATGAAGAAGAATGGGGAATCACAATTTGAGGAAGACTCAAATAACAACCTGCGATATGCAGATGATACAACCTTGCTCACTGAAAGTGAAGAAGACCTAAAATACTTACTGATGAAGATCAAAGATCACAGCCTTGGGTATGGGTTGCACCTCAATGTAAAGAAAACAAAAATCCTTGCTACTGGACCAGCAAACAAATTCATATAAATGGAGAAAAGATTGAAGTTGTTAAAGACTTCATTTTGATCAGATCAAACACTCATGGTAGCATCTGTCAAGAAATCAAATGATGTATTGTATTAGGAAAACCTGCTGCTGAAGACCTTTTTAAAGTGTTCAAAAGCAAAGGTATCAGTTTGAGGACTAAGATGTGCCTGACCCAAGCCATGGTATTTTCAATAACCTCATATGCATGTGAAAGTTGGATAATTAATAAAGAAGACTGTAGAATAATTGATGTATTTGAATTATGATGTTGGAGGTGAATATTAAAAAGTACCATGGACTGCCAAAAGAGTAAACCAATCTGTGTTGGAAGAAGTACAGACAGAAAGCTCCTTAGATGCCAGAATGTCCAGACTTTGTCTCTCATAATTCAGACATATTATCAGGAGGGACTAGTCCTTGAAGACAGATATCATGCTTGGTCAAGTGGAGGATCAATGAGAAAGAGGAAGTTCCCCTAAGAGATGGATTGGCAGAGTGACAGCAGCAATGGGATCAAGCACAGCAATGATTGTGAGTTTGGTGCAGGACTGGGCAGTGTTTCATTTTGTTGTGAATAAGGTCTCTATGAGTTGGTACTGACTAGATGGCACCTAACAACAACAAGGGTCATCCGTGGCAGACAGGTTTCAACTCAGTTTCCAAACCAAAATAAAGTAGGAAGATGGCAATGTGGGCCACTTCTGAATGGTTAGCCACTAAAACCCCTATGAGTAGCAGAGGAATGTTGTCTGATATTTTGTTCAGTGTCATCAAGTCGGTTATGACTCATAGCCACCCTATGCACAACAAAATGAAACAATGCCTGGTCCTGCACCATCCTGACCAGTGTTGTTAGTTTTGAGCCAATTGTTACTGCCACTGTGTCAGTTCATTTTATTAGGGGTCTCTCTTTTTTGCTGAAACTACACTTTTCTAAGCAAGAAGCACTTTTCTGATTCCTTCCCCATAGACTGGTCTCTCCTAACAACATGTCTAAAGCAAAATAAATGAAGTTTTGCTATCTTCGAATCTAAGAAGCATTCTGAATGTACTTCTTTCAAGACAGATTTGTTTGTTCTTCTGGAAATATATGGTACTTTCAATATTCTTCTCTAAGACCATTATTCAAATGCATCAATTCTTCAATGGTCCCCTTTACTTATTGCTCAACTTTCACCTACATTTGAGGCAATTGAAAAATACCATGGCTTGAGTCATGTACACCTTAGTCTTCAAAGTGACATCTTTGCTTTTTAACACTTAAAAGACCTCTTTTGCACCATTTGCCAATTGCAGTATGTAATTTTATGTCTTGACTGCTGTTTTCATGAGCAATGTTTGTAGATTCAAGCATAATGAAATATTTGACAACTATGAACTTTTATTCCATTTATAATGGTCCAGTTGTAAGGATTTTGGTTTTCTGTACATTGAGGTGCAATTCATACTGAAGGCTTTAGTATTTGATGCTCATCAGTGAGTATTTCAAATCCTTTTCAATGCTATCAGCATATCACAGGTGGTTAGTGAGTCTTCCTCAATTCCTGATGCCATGTTCTTCTTCATAATCCAGCTTCTCACATTATTTGCTCAGCATACATATTGAATGAGTATGGTGAAAGCATACAACCCTGGTGGACACCTTTCCTGATTTTAAACCATGCAGTGTCCCTTTGTACTTTTCAAAACACTTTCTCTTCATCTCTGTACAGATTCTTTATGATCACAATTAAGTGTTATGTTATTGTTACGAGTCACACAGTCATATGCCTTTGCATAGTAAGCAAAGCACAAAATGTCCTAGTATGGCACTGTAGGATAAGCACTAGATTACAACATCAGTTTAAACCTCAAAGTCTTTGGTTCAAACTTACCAATAGCTCCTTGGAAACACTAGACAGGATCCAATGGCACTTAACAGCAACAACAGCAATAGCAAACATCTTTTTAGTATTCTCTGCTTTCAACCATGTCCAAGTTTCATGTCCCATACTGAATCCTACTTGAATTTTTGGTATCTCCCTATCAATGTACTGCTACAACTGCTTTTTATTATTTTCAGTAATATTTTGCTTAAATAAGATATTAATGATATTGTTCAATGATTTTGCACTCTTTGGGGCCAAATTTCTTAGGAAAGAGCACAAAAATGTATTTCTTACAACTGATGGGCCAGGTAGCTGGCTTCCAAATTTCTTGTTGTAGTTGAATCCAATCTTGTATCAGTTTATTAAAACATTTAAATTTGTATTCTGTCAATTCCTGGAATCCTGTTTTTAGTTAATGCTTTCATTGCAGTTTGTACTTCTTCCTTCAACACTCTTGGCTTTTAAGCAATGCTACCACTTTGAATGAATTAACATCACTGCAAAATAATACAGAGGACTGCAAGGTCAGCCTGAACTGCCAGGTTGGCAGTTCAAACCTACCAGCTGCTCCTTGGAAATCTATGCAATGTTTCTATGAGTGGAAACCAACTTGACTGCACTTAACAGCAACGGCAATTTGTTTGGTATAGCGACTGTATTCTTTCTATCTTCTTTGGATGCTTCCTGCAACATTTAAAACTTTGCCTGTGGAATACTTCAATATTGCAACTCAAGGCTTAATTTTTTCTTCAGTTTCTTTAGCTTGAGATATGAGTGTTCTTCTGTTTTGGTTTTCTAACTCCAGGTTTTTCACATTTCATTTTATTACTTTACTTCAACTTTTCAAAATGTTATTTGAAATTTTCTGTTCAGTATTTTTACTTCATCATTTATTTTAACCCCATTAGCTTTCTATGTTCCAGAGTAAGTTTCAGAGTCCTTCTGATATCCACTTCTCTTTCTTTCCTGTCTTTTTAATGACCTTTGGCTTTAAAGGTCATTAAAATGCTCTTGATATTATTCCACAACTCTTTTGGTCTTCTATCATTTGTGTCTAATATATAAAATTTTTCTTGAGATGGCCTATAAATTCAGATGGGATACACTCAAGGTCATATTTTTACTATCATGGACTTGTTTTACTTTTCCTCAGCTTCAAACTGAACTTTAATATGAACAATTGAGGATTTGTTTCACAGTTGGCCCATGGCCTTGTTTTGACTGATGATATTGTCTCCATTGTTTCTTCCCATACATGTAATCAATTTGAATTCTGTGTATTTCATTTGGTGAGAAACACATATAGAGTTGCTATTTAAGTTGTTGAAGAAAAATATTTGCTCATCATACAGAGTAACTCATTGGTCTTGCAAAATTCTATTATGTGATCTCCAGCAATGCATCTATCACCAGTGCCATAATTTGTAGCTACTGATCCTTCCTTATTGTTTCTAACTTTGGCATTCTAGACACTAGTAATTATTAATGTACCATGATTGCATATTTGATCAATTTCAGACTATAGAAGTTAGTAGAATTCTTCAATTTCATCATCACTTGCTTTAGTGGTTGGTGCACAGTTTGAAAAATAGTGATCTTAACAAGTTTTCCTTACTCAAGGTGCAGCAATACGTAGATGGGGAGCTGCTGGAAATTCAGCTGGATTCAGAATAGGATGTGGAACTAGGAATATCACTGGTGACATCAGATGGATCTCAGAAGAAAGCAAGGAATACCAGCAAAATGTTTACTTGCGGTTTATAATGTAAAGACATTTTACTGTGTGGATCACAACAAAAAATGAAAATTCTTGTGAAGAGTGATTATTCCCAATCTCTAAATTGTGGTCATAAGGGGCTTGTACATAGATCAGAGCAAAGGGATGTTGAATGGCTTAAAATTGGGAAAAGTGTATGCCAAGGAGGTATCCTTTCATCATACTTATTCAATCGATGAGCATGAATTAAAAATTATCTGCACTCCGGTTGCATTAAAACCTCTGTCCACAGCTGATGAAAACACTGAGTATGAACATGAAATGATTCTGTCAAATGGAGGAGTGACAGTGGCAAATCATTTACAAATATGCCATGGGTTGCCTATGAAATAATCCATGACAAACTTGGGTTTCAAAAAGTTTGAGCTATATGGGTACTGAAACAACACATGAAAGAGCATAAATAGAAGCATTTGGACATCAGCAAATAACATTTGGACTGACTCTCAAAGGAAGGTAAAAGTTTCTTTTAACAAATCATTACTAGTGATGAGTCATGGATTCATCACTATGAGTTTGAGCGTAAATGATCCTCAGTCACTAACCTGTTATTGTTAGGTGCCATCAAGTTGGTACCAACTTTATGCACAGCAGAATGAAAACTGCCCGATCCTGGGCCAACCTCACTACAATTGCCACGCTTGAGTCAGTCATTGCTGCCACTTGGCCAATCCATCTCATTGGGGGTCTTCCTGTTTTCTCTTACCCTCCACCTTACCAAACTGACATCCATCTCCAGTGACTAGTCCTTCCTGATAATATGTCCGAAGTATGAGAGATGAAGAATGGCCATCTTATCCTGCAAGGAGCACTCTGGCTGCCCTTCTTCCAAAACAGATCTATTCGTTCTTTTAGCAGCCCATGGCACTTTCAATATTCTCCTCCAACTCCATAACTCAAAAGCATCAATTCTTCTGTGGTCTTCCTTATTCACTGTCCAGCTTTCGTATACATATGAGGTTATTGAAAATACCATGGCTTGGTTCAGGAACACCGTAGTACTCAAGCTGACATCTTTTTTCTTCAACACTTTAAAAAGATCTTGTGCAACAAATTTGCCTAATGCAATATACATCATTTGATTTCTTGACTGCTGCTTCCTTGAATGTTGATAGTTGATCCAAGAAGAAAGAAGTCCTTGACAACTTCAATCTTTTCTCCATTTAAAAGAATGTTGTTTATTGGTCCAGTGGTGAGGATTTTTGTTTTCTTGACATTGAGATGTAATCATAACGAAGGCTGTGATCTTTGATCTTCATCAGTAAATGTTTTAAGTCCTCTTCACTTTGAGCAAGCAAGGTTGTATCATCTGCATATCGCAGGTTGTTAATGAGTTTTCCTCCAATCCTGATGCCACATTTTTCTTCCTATAATCCAGTTTCTCAGATTATTTGCTCAGCATAAATGTTGAATAAGTATGGTGAAAGAATACAACCTCGTCACACATCTTTTAAGTTTTAAAACATTCAGTGTTCCCATGTTATGTTTAAACAACTGCTTCTTGCTCCAGGTACAGATTCCTCATGAGCACAATTCTGGAGTACTCATATTTCGCAATGTTGTCCATTGCTTGTCATGATCCACACAATTGAAAGCCTTTGCGTAGTCAATAAAGCACAGGTAAACATCTTTCTGATATTCTCTGCTTTCTGCCAAGATCCATCGGACATCAATAATGATATCCCTCATTCCACGGCCTATTCTGAATATGGCTTGAAGCTCTGGAAGTTCTCTGTTAATGTATGATTGTAACCGTTTCTTTAACAAAATTTTACTTGCATATCAAAGAGATTGTCCAATGATTTTGCTTTCCTTTGGGTCACATCTCTTTGGAATGAAAACAAATATGGATCTCTTCCAATCAGTTGGCCACATAGTTGTATTCCAAATTTCCTGGCAGAGATGAGTGAGTGACTCCTGTGCTGCCTCACTTTCCTGAAAGATTTCAAGTTGTATTCCGTCAATTTGCCAATTCCTTCAATGCACCTTGGACTTCCTCCTTCAGGATCATTGGCTCTTGATCATATGCTACCTCTTGAAATGATTGAACATTAACCATTTCCTTTCCTTTTAGTAACTCTGTTTATTCCTTCTATCTTTTCTTGATACTTTCTGCATCATTAAATAATTTGCCCAGTGAATCATTCAATAATGAAACTTGAGGCTTGAAGTTTTTTCATCAGTTTCCCCCAGTTTGAGAAATGCTGAGCATATTCTTCCTTTTTGGTTTTCTGATTCTAGATCTTTGTGCATTTTGTTGTAATATTTGCCTTTATCTTCTCAAGCTTATCTTTGAAATTTTGTGTTCAGCTCTTGGAACTCCTAAAGTCTTCCATTTGCTTTAACATCTCTACGCTGGAAAGAAAATTTCAGTGTCTCTTCTGACATCCATTTTGAACTTTTCCTTTTTCCTTGTCTTCTCAATGACTTTTTTGCTCTCTTCATGTATGATGTTTCTGATGTCATCCCACAACTCTTCTGGTCTTCGGTTTTTAGTGTTTAATGTATCAAATCTGTTCTTCAGATGATCTCTAAATTCAGGTGGGATATATTCCAGGTCATAGTTTGGCTCTCATGGACTTGTTTTCATTTTCGTCAGCTTCAGTTTGAATTTGCATATGAGTAATTGACAATCTGTTCCACAGTCAGCCCCTGGCCTTGTTTTCACTGATGATATGGAGCTTTTCCATCTTCTCTTTCTATAAATATAGCCAACTTGATTTCTATGTATTCCATCAGGCAAGGTCCAAGTGTATAGTCCTCTCTTATGCTATCTAAAGAAGGTATTTGAAATGAACAAATCATTGGTTTTGCAGAATTCTATCATACATTCTCCAGCATCATTTCTATCACCAAGGCCATATTTTCCAACTACTGATCCTTCCTCTTTGCTCCCAACCTTTGCATTCCAATCACCAGTAATGATCAATACATCTTGATTGCATGTTTGATTAATTTCAGATTGAAGAAGTTGGTAGAATTCTTCTATTTCATCCTCACTGGCTTTAGTGGTTGGTGTGAAAAATTGAATAATAGTGGTATTAACTGGGCTTCCCTGTAGGCACATGTATATTATCCTATCACAAACAACGTTGTACCTCATGACTGATCTGGATATGTTCTTTTTGATGATGAATGAAAAACCATTCCTCTTCAATTTGTCATTCCCGGCATGTAAACCATGTGGTTGTCCGATTCAAAATGGCCAATACCAGTCCATTTGAGCTCACTAATACCTAGGATATTGATGTTTATGTGTTCCATTTCATTTTTGACAACTTCCAATTATCCCAGATTCATACTTTGTACATTCCATGTTCTGCTATTCATTGCATATTTACAGCTGTTTCTCTTCATTTTGAATTGTGCCCCATCAGCAAATGAAGGTCCTGTGGGCTTTTCTCCCATGGGCTTTACTCCATTCACGTTATCATGGTCAACTCTACTTTGAGGTGGCAGACCTTCCCCAGTCACATTTTGAGTGCCTTCCAACCTGAGGGCCTCATTTTCTGGCACTATATCTTACAGTGTTTCTCTGCTATTCGTAAGGTTTTCAGGGACTAAATATTCAGAAGTAGTTCATCATTCTTTCTTCCTAGTCTGTCTTTATCTGGAAGCTCATCTGATGCCTGTCCACCATGGGTAAACATGCTGGTATTTAAAATACCAGTGGCATAGCTTCCAGAATCACAGCAACTCACAAGCCACCACAGTACAACAAACCGACAGACGATTGGTGGCCTTTTGGTTTTAAGTGGAAACTGTCTTTTTAAATTTTGAGGAGATCTGTGTGCATGCATAGTAGAACCCTCCAGGCATGGGGGTAGGGAGTCCATTTGCATAGGCACCCTGTCTAGTTACCATAATGGAGGTGTGCAGACAGCGAGAGACCAAAGAACCCATACCCAAAAAAATAATGTCTATATCTGTACCTCCACAGTTCTGTCAGGCGTTCGTGGCTTCTCTGATCCTTTCCTGCTTGGTCTCTCCCAAGATGGTGTCTCAGGGAGCAGCTGAGCATCTTGAATTAGAAAACAATGGATTTCTTGACTCTGCTACAAATTCCCCTAACTGTAAGCCTCCCAAGCTTCTAAGTATTCCTTTATATGTGGTTCAGAGTTCTAGCAGGATCCCTTGAATCTGCTTGGTCTGGTATTCTGTGTTGTTGTGGACAGATCTCCTTACTGCACTTCTACCCAATCTGCCATCTTGAAGGATGAGGATCACTAACTTCAAAGATGGGAATCACTAACCTAGAACATGGTGGTATTAGGATTGGAAGAAGGCTAATCACTAACCTAGGAGAGTTCAAAAATCAACCATCAGCTGGAAAATTTATGCCTACAGTTTTATGGGATTCTCAAGGGCCAGTATTGGAACACTAGTAGGAAAAATGCTTAGCAATCAACAGTGCTCTTGGTACAGTGAGATGCTCACTGATGAGCTGAAATATAAACTTCAGATTACACACAGAGGACTACTTTGTTATCTTGCATAACAATGCATGTCTTCACACTTCTGCCTACACTGTTGACACTCTGCAAAAACGTCATTTTGAAATATTAAAGTGGACTCCCTATAATCCTGATCTTGCTCCATTGGACTTTCACCTGTTTGGTACCCTAAAAGCAATCCTTCTAGGGTGAAGTTTCAACTCTGATGAAGAAGTGAAGACAGTGCTGCATTCACGACTCACAGCTCAATCTAAAATATTTTTAAATAAGGAAATATACAAAAGCTTGTTGACAGACAAAATTCATTGAAAATTAAAGAGAGTATGTAGAAAAATTATATATTTGTCTTTCCTGAAATTTGATTAAAATAAATTCTACAACCAGAGTGCAGATAATTTTTGACTCACTCTAGTATATGCTGAGAAATAATCTGAGGAACTGGATTATGAAGTTGAACATTGCGGTATTAGGATTGGAGGAAGGCTAATTAACAACCTGTGATTTGCAGATGATGCAATTTTGCTTGCTGAAAGCACAAAGATTAAAAGTATTTACTGAAGAAGATAAAAAAATAAAAGCTTCATTTTGGCTCGTACCTCAATATTAAGATAATGGACAACCTTACAAATGGACCAATAAATGACATCAGGAGAAAGATGAAGTTATTTGTCCAGTAAATATTTCCAGTCAGAGTAACCCTAAGGAGCAGTTTTACTATGTGATATATGGTTGTTATGAGTCACAATTAACTTGTTGTCAGGTGCCATTGAGTTGGAACCGACTCATAGTGACCCCATGCACAGCAGAACAAAACAATGTCCAGTCCTGGGCCAACCTCACTACCGCTGCCACACTTGACACCATCAATGATGCCACCTGGCTGATCCATCTCGTTGGGGATCTTCCTCTTTTTCTCTGACCCTCCATCTTACCCAGAATGACATCCTTTTCCAGTGACTGTTCCCTCCTGACAATATGTCCAAAGTATGAGAGATGAAGCTTAGCCATCCAGGCCTCCAAAGAGCACTCTGGCTGCACTTCTTCCAAAACAGATCAATTAACTTACTGGTGATGAAATGGAATCAGACCTATGAACCAACATTAATTTCTTGAGTATTGGATGCTTCATCTAATAAATAACTGCCAGGTTATTTTGAGGTTTAAAAAGAAGAAAAGATTGAAGCTGTCAAAGACATAATTTTGCCTGGATCCACAATCATTTCTCATGGAAGCAGCAGTCAATAAATCAAAGGATGCATTGCATTACAAAAATATTGCAAAAGATCTCTTTAAAGTATTAAATAACTAAGTGGTCACTTTGAACACTAAGATGCACCTGACCTAAGCCATGGTATTTTCAGTCATCTCATATGCATATATAAGTTGGACAATGAATAAGGAAGAATGTAGAAGAGTTGATGAATTTGAACGATGATGCTGGTGAAGGATACATAGAATACCTTCTTCTGGATTGCCAGAAGAAGAAACAAATCTGTCTTATAAGAAGTACAGTCAGAATGCTTCTTATAAGTGACGATGACTATATGTTTTTACTTTGCATCTTGTAATTTGGATATGGTGTCAACAGGGATCAGTATCTGGAGAAGGATATCATGCTTGGTAAAGTGGAGGTTCAATGAAAAAGAGAAATACTCCTACGAAGATGTGTCAACACTGACAGCAACAATGGGCTAAAATAGAACAGCAATGTTGAGGATGATGCAGAACCAGACAGTGTTTCATTCTGTTGTGCACAGGGTTGCTATGAGTTGGAACAGAATTGACAACACCTAACAACAACAACAATATATTTATTAGATCCTTTGTGGTGTTTCAGGTTAGATACTTAGCTACTAATCATAAGGTCAGCAATTTAAACTCTCCAGCTACACCATGGAGAAAGATGTAACTTCTTGCCCCCTAAATATGTTCAATCTGAGAAACCTTAAGGAAAAATTCTACTATGTTCTAAACGGTTGTTATGAGTCAAAATTGACTCATTGGTCGTAGAATGGAATGAAATCCATGTACCAAAATAAATTCCTTGAGTGTTGACTGCTTCATCTCAAAAATGGAGATAATAATATCTTATTCTCCTAGTAATTTTGAGGTTAAAATAGATATTTTAACTATAAATCTTTAGCAGAGTGCCTGGCATATAGAGTAAGCTCTTCATACACATGACTTTCTTTGCTTTCTGATCTTGGATTCATCTCAGAAACCGAATACTGCAGATACTTTCCCTCAAGATTATTAAATAATGCTAAAATAGTCCAGAACTCTAGTCTCTGTGCTGCTCCTTACAGTAGTGGGAATTTCATTCCTGCTTCTGTGACTCAATAAGCAAGTAAATGTAAGATAATCATGTACTAACCTTCAGGGTTTCATGAAGGCAGGTGAGTTCTTAATTTTGTCCTTGTATTGTCACTTGGATCCATTTTCCCCCCTATGAAAATGACACTTTTAACATTTTGGTGTCTAACTTATCAGATCTTTTCTATATATGAATCATTTTAGAGACTCACAATCATGTTGTCTATACAGATTAGGAACTTACTTCTTTTCATTTAAAAATTGGTTGTGAGCATATTCCAATGTCATCAGATATTCCTTGAATATAATCTAAAATGAGTTGCCCTGCTGCATTTTTCTGAAAATGGAGACATGTTTATTTCAAAATGACAGGTGATCCATAGTCCTTCATTTTACTTCTCAAAAATATTCACTCTTAAGAATTTCACTTTATATCTTTCAAAATGCTTCTGCAAGTATAAATGCACTAAACATCCTAGTTCATAACCTGGTCTTGAAACTCAACAAAATATTGTGTAAATCGTTCCATATTAATATATAAAAAGAAACTTCATACAAGGCTAAATAGTGTTCCATTATATATAATTGTTTATTTATTCAACCTGCTATCACTGATCATACTATTTTCAGTTTTCACTGTCATAAAACATTGTAATGAATATCTTTGTATGTAATATTTGTACACTCACATTCTAATTTCCTTGAGATATTTGATGAGAAAAGAAAATGCAGGATCAAATGATAAGCACACTTTTTAATGTTGGGGCAAAAAAGTGTTCTAGAAATTTTGGATATTTTGCATTCCTTATCCAAATGCATACGATGTTCCATTTCTCCTTACCTTTGCTAGAACTAGATTTTTTTTTTTTTTCAATTTCTTGATATATTTAATATATCTTTGTAAGCTGTTTTAATCCTTACTGGAATTAAATAGTGTATAAATCAAAGCCTCCTTGTATGGTGTTTTTGAATAAGCATTGGACTGATAATTGCAAGGTTGACAATTCAAAACCTCTAGTTGCTCCTTGGAAATCTTTTATATGGTCACTATGAGTCTGAACCGACTTGATGACACTTAACAACAACAAGAAATCAAAGAGACATGTATTGGAAAAAATAATATAACTGATGAGTTTTCCTGTAGAATCTCCTCCTTTCTATTGCACCTTTATTTCCACAGAAAAATATTTTCCAAGTCCTAGACCACTGGCAGTGTTTCATTCTGCTGTGCATAAGGTCGCTATGAGTTGGTACCAACTCAATGGCACCTAACAACAACAACAACAGACCACTGACAAAAATGTCAGCCATGTAAACCTTTCTGATACAATGACTGAATTTCTTAGTAAATATTTATACCTATGTTAGGCAAAAGGTCCCAATGCCAGCCCACTTATAAACCTGTAGTCTATCAACCTGACTTCCATAAAGGTGTTGTGGTTCATTTTAACATTTTAGGATAAGTAGAATGTTGTTTCAGTGGGTTAACTTTGAAGCACTTTACTGAAGACTTTAGGAAAACTTGAGGGCATAGTGTGTTATTCCTTCTAGACATGATGCATTTATCTTGTATGCTACTATATTTATCTTGGGACCTAATTTTCTGGGATGTGCCATAGCTCTGTGTCTTGTAGTCCTGAGGGAAATATATTCACCCAATATAATATCAGCCTCGAAGTTTTGAAAGTGAAATGTGAGTCAGAAATTTATATCTTAATCTTCAATTTGTAAAAAGATAATGCTAGATAAAATGAATAAAGTAAGTGGATGAAGTTCTTGTCCTTATCACCAGCATATTAAGCTGATATTTTGTGTGGCTTTATCTACTCTTCTGAGAGGTTGGCATGTTCAAATTATGGAAATATCTACTCATTTAAAGGGGTGTCTAATATTTGTGGTCATCAGACAAGCACAGAGATATATGAAAATGTTCAATAAGTATCTGTGGACAACTCATTTGATGGTACATTTGTGGTGCTGTGGGGTAAAGCATTAGACTGCAAAGTTGTTTGAACTGCAAGGTCTGTGGTTCAAGCTCACCAGCTGCTCTTTGAAAACCCTATATAGGGTAGTTATGGGTCAGAATCAACTCAAGGCACTTAACAACAATAACATAATAGTTAGGATTCTGTGTCCACTTAATCAGGCTAGGAATACCAGTGGTTTATCTGTTGAGATGTGCTTATTTTCATGGCCATGAAACCTAATACAGGCATAGTTAACTCTATGATGATTGGCTATGAGCAGACAATCAATCAAAAGGATGCTTCCATGGGGGGTGTAACCTGCTCCCAATATAATGGACATTCAGGAAAGGCTTTCTTTCTTCCTCTGAGGAATTGGGACTCTACACTTGTGAGCCAGTTCCTTGATAATAAAATTCTCTTTATATATATATATATATATATATATATATA
>NW_006408630.1:9582085-9592159 GCF_000296735.1 Chrysochloris asiatica
TAGCATCTGACCCATGGAGTTGGAACTTTCCAACTTCTACAGCTACATTAGTCATTTCCTTGAGATAAATCTTTATATATATATCACTGTTTTTGCTTCTCTAGAAGACCTACCTAAGACATACGGTACCAAGAGAGTGGGGTTCTAGAGAAACAAAATCACAAGGATGAGTTTTCTAAATAGGTTCTCAAGTCTGACTAATTTGAAAGGCACTAATATACGAGTCCTGGTGTGGCGCTGTGGGTTAATGCGCCAGACTGCAAAGCCGTTTGAACTGCAAGGTCGGCAGTTCAAGCTCACCAGCTGCTCCTTGGAAATCCTATACAGGGTCGCTATGGGTTGGAATCGACTCGACGGCACTTAACAACAACAACAATATAAATTGGAGGCATGTCTGACCTCCACTTCATAAGAATCAGCTTTGGGCTGTTTTAGAATTTGATTCTCTTTCTTCCTTGTGAAATCAGAGGAAGTTAGACATGGTACTCCACATGGTTTCTGCAATTGGCTTTAAAGTGAGATTTATTACAATGATGCCAGACTCTTGGAAGCATGAGGCTTTGTAAGAGAAAGAAGGGTCATGAGAAGGGAAACTTTTGATCTTTAGATAATTAGTTTGGATTTTGTTACCTGTAATGTTTGAAATTTGCTATGGGTTGGTACCGACTCGATGGCACCTAACAACAACAACAATGGTTGAAAGGAATGTAAGGGATTAAATGATTCAGTGGAGGGGAGAGCCACATCTTCTAGAGTTGCCTAATGCAGTCCACATGGTGGTTGAACTAGCAGGTTAATGGGGACCAGAACTTACTGGAATCCACTTTTCCAGAGGCCCAAGGCCCTATGCATATGAATGGGGTTAGTTCAAGGAAGAAGAAAATATTGAGCTTGAGTGTTTTTAAAAGGTTTATGTGTTTGACTGTTGTATGGATATTGGTTTCTCCAGCTTGTTATAGTAAAATAGTGTGAAAGAAATGAATATTTGAAATTATGATTACAGAGAGCTTATAAATCTGCCTTTAACCTATACTTGATTGGATTTGTTAAAAGGGGAGTTAGAATTTGCCCAGAGAGAAATAGGCTTTTTACTTAAAGCCTTTGTAGAATTTAAGGTTTTAGGTAAAATACTGAGCCCCACCCAGAACCTTCAGAGTTGGTACATTTGCATTTGAAATGACAAGCAGACCAACCTAGTACTGCTGAGAGAATAGGAAATTCATACTTCGCTTTTTCAGTTTCAAACATTCTATTTGCTTTGGAGGCATAAAGGCAAGGAAAGTTGGCCCATCAGAGAAAATCTCCTTCTAGGACTGAGAGCTTAAGGTAACCATTGAGCCGTATGCTTACTGGTAAACACGTGGAATGGGGGAAATGCAGCAATGAAGACACAGGCTGAGTTTGGACATGATCTATTGTCATCTGGTCTGAAGCTTAGTGGTTGTGTGAATTCCTGTGCCCACAAGTACTGGCCTAGCCCCTGGGGGCTAAGGCTGAAAGTAAAGGGGCCAGCTGGTCTGAAGTACAGGGAGATGTGTGTGAACTCCCAAACTTGCAGCTGGTACCCATTTGACCAATATGATGACTAGAGCTGAGCTGTGATCAGAACCTGGCCAGATGACAATAAAGATGAAGGTATTTGATACTGTAAGCAAGTGTCAATTGCTAAATTGGATGGGCTGGACTTTTGCTTATGGATGCAGTTGCTCAAAACTCCAACTTTAAAGGAAGTTTCTTCAGATCAAGTGTTAGAAAGCCATCCTGATGTTGCACAAAAAGACACTTGGCAAGACTAAATTACCTCGGCAAGGCAAAATTTTCTTCTACAGAAGGATGTGTGTGCATAGATGTACAGGAACAGGCTAGTGAGCACTCTGAGAGGCCAGTCCTCTCATGTTTTATCCTTCACACAAATCTTAAGGCTGTGCCTGAATTTTGGTGAGTACATTATCTAAGGTGGTCAGCTCTTACAATGCTTTGGTAATGGTACCGTTAGGAGCTGTGCTATTGAGAATGAAAGTATGGCATTAGACTCTGATCATAACACATACTCCTCCTTTTCCTGCTAACCTGTTTTCCCAGACCATTTGGCTAGTAGTTCCTAATTGCTCTGCTATTCTTTTTATAGCATCCCTAGTATAATTTATGAATTTTTGTTGATTATAATAGATGTAATTAATCCAGTCCACATTTTTATTGATGGTTGACCACCAGAATAATACAGATTCAAATCCTGCTGCTATTTGGTTTCTCTGCTATTCATAGAGTTTTCAGTGACTAGCGATTCGGAAGTAGTTTGTCACTCTTTCTTCCTAGTCTGTTTTTGTTTTGTAGATCATCTGAAACCTGTCCACCATGAGTGACCCTGCAGGTTATTTAAAATACTGGTGGCATAGCCCTCAGAATCACAGCAACTCAAACCACTACAGGACGATAGACAGATGAGTGATGGCCATTTCAGAATACTGAAAGTGCCACGGACTGACAAAAGAACCAATAGATCTGTTTTGGAAGGAGTGCAGCCAAAGTGCTCCTTGGAGGCCAAGATGGCTAAGTTTCGTCTCTCATACTTTGGACATATTGTCCAAAGAGAACAGTCTCTGGAGAAGGATGTCATGCTGGGTAAGGTGGAGGGTCAGAGAAAAAGAGGAAGACCCCTAATGAGATGGATTGGCCAAGTGGCATCATTGATGGACTCAAGTGTGGCAGCAGTAGTGAGGTTGGCCCAGGATCGGACATTGTTTTGTTCTGCTGTGCATGGGGTCACTATGAGTTGGTTCTGACTCGATGGCACCTGACAACAACAACATTTGGTTTCTAGCTTTAAACTCATTAGGCACTCCCCTGGGCACCCCAATGGAGTCGATATAGATGTGAGAATCAAAGGAACCTTGAGGAGTGGTTATAATCCTCTGGGTTCAGTGTTTTCCTACTGAACTTGTGTCTGGTCTGAATGCCAAGGTATAAGGCATGGCCAATTGTACTAGGGTGCAAGTGCCGCTCCACTCTGCTGGTAAAAACTTCAAATAGTTGTTTCCCGCAGTACCACCAAATGCCTGCTCACTGATAAGTAAGGGTGGACTGATTCTGGAGCTGCTCAAAAGGCCGATACTCATTGTATCCCATTAGATTTCCCAGGAAAGTCAAATTCTCCCAAACCTAGAGAAACATAAGATGAAATTGTCATTCAAGGCCAGTGGCCTAATGATCCTTGAGGGCTGACCTGCAGGACCCCTAACTTCAGGGAACAACAGTGACCATGATGAGCAAGTTTCACTGGCCCCCACTGTAGAGTCTTGGAAGAGAGCAATCATGCAGTACATACCTTTAGGCTCAGATGACCATCCTAGTGGAAAGGGAACAATGTGAGCTTCTGGTCTTCCTGTCGCACATGCGTAACAGTCACTTTTATCTAGCGTGTAAACAGAATACTTAATCCATTCCAGCCAGGCATTCATATCTTTATGCCCTATTTCTATTGTTACGGTTTATTTCAGGTCTTTTACCTCAATAACTTCTACTATGTTAGGGTCATTTTCAGCCCACAGGGTCCCATCTAGAGATGTGGCACCCATTTCATAGACCTGAATTTCTACTCTTGCTTACCTATCACTGACAGTGGGTACATTAATTAAGATAAACACTGGGTCCTCCAATTTCCTGCAGGACAAAACTTGGTAAACGCCTAATTAGATGGTTTGAGGAAGAGATACCATAGTTACATCTACTATCAACTTGACTGGCTGGTCATAGGCAAAAGCCCTTTGTACCTCCACCATGGTAATGATACATTTTAGCCACATTAGCTTCCAAACCCAATCCATCTTGTCAGGGACAGGTTGGTACCCCTAGGCCCTAGGCCTCTCTTACTCTGGCTTCATATCTACCCCTGTGCCTTGAGTTCTCTCTTACTAAACAGGGATCAAGCAAGTGGGTAGGACATATCTAGTCCAACAAGAATAGTAATACTGAGAAGAATAGCCTTGAGACAAAGATAAGGATATCAAGACCTGAAACTACAATAGAAGCAGCTGGCCACAGGCAGGTAAACCATGACGATAATGCCTAGAGCTGACAACTGCAGAAGGCACTCCATTTTCAATAAGCCTGTGCTACTTTATTTAAAATTGATGAATATTCAACACGTCACTCCTTCTAATCAATATGTATTAGCCCACTCTTAGGGGAAGAGACCCCATACCTTTATAAGCCCCAGTGCACCCCAATTCTACCAGGTCTTCTAAGAAGCGGCAGCTAGGTGAGACTAATTCTTTAGACCCCCGAGAGTGAGAGGGACCAGGGAAAACCGTGACAATCTGGCAGAGGTATGGCAAGGCAGCTTCTCAGATTCTTTTCAGGGTTACTTTGAGAGCTTCCCTAGGCAAGAGATGTGCGTCCCACTGGTAACTACTTTTTCCCATTGGTAACTACTTTTTCCTTGGGGAGAGTCCCTTTTCACTGGTCCCTTTACTTGAGTATAGTTAGTCCACTCCTTCTCCATGGTCCACTGTCTGGATGGCTGTCTCAATGTCAGCCGCACCTGTGAAGGGCCCTCACAGTCTGGCTGGAGTCTGTCCTCTTTCTAGGTCTAGATTTCCTGGTCAGAAGTGATAAAGTGAATTTGAAGGGATGGGTTTAGACCAAGAGTTCTTTTAATGGCTACAGCACAATATCCTTTTCCTCCTCTTAACAAGACGAAATGCATACATATAGGGTGGCCCAAATTTTAGCAAAAATATGTTTTTAATTAAGAAAGAGTGTTGGTACATCAAATATCTTTTAAAACAGTATTATGTTCTCAGAGGACCTGAAACATTAATACAAAAATAAAACACACACAAATAAAGTCTTGAGCAATGTACAACTTAAAAAATTGCTATCACATCAATCAAACAAATCCTTAACCACCTTTTAAATGTATTAATTTATGCCATTTTACTGCAGAAAGAATATCAAAGATATTAAAACAGAACAAAATAACTTCTCAGGGCCCGATTCACATTTAACTTTCACCTTGCATGTGCAAACTCAGAATTTTGCATTGTAAGCTCAATTAGCCTATGTCTACATTTATCTTAAGAATGATATTTAAAAATTGCTATATTGGCTGCAGACTTTTCTCCTGTCTATGAGGATAGGGTATTGTCTTCTATGGACTACCTCCCCAGTTTTCTTTTTTCTTTGGTTCCAACCACAAAGGTAGAGTTTCCAGTTCTTGATTAATACGTAATCGCCAGGGTAATGAGGATGCACTGGGGACTCTTGGGTTGGTGTTTGCACCAGAAAACCCTTTTTCCTAAGAGAAAGTAGAGTAGAGGACAAACCAAGTATATAGTTTTTGAGAAATTGATCTTTTGTCTCAAAAATGGGAAGGTCAGTAGTGGGGCTTAAGTAGGGTAACTTATAAAGCATCTCATATGAGGATTGGCCAATGTCTTTTTGAGGGGCTGTTTGGATTCTTAAAAGGACTATAGGAAGACATTTAGTCCTAGGTATCCTTCCCTTTCCACCTCCGAGATTAGGAGTTCCTCGGGTGTGTAGAGGAGACCAGTGGGCTGACTGCAAAGGGAAGATCTGGAGGCCCCCAAGTCGACTAAAAAGGTCACAATTTCCTTATATGGCCCCATTTCTATATTTACTAGGGGCCCCAGGTAGGACCCATCAATATAAAAGAGGCCCTGACTCTCTCTATTCCTCATCAAGGTCATAAGGGGAATTATTCTCTTTTTTTTTTTTTTTCCCATTCTGGGCATTCCCTCTTAAAATGTCCTACTTTTCCACATTTAAAGTACCTGTTTTCTCCTCTGGCCATCTTTGAGTTCCCCTCCACTCCTGTTTTGTCCTGACTGTGGGGGTAGGGATACCGAGGGGCATCACTTAATTGTCCTCCCCTGAGTTGCCTGCTTGAAGGTGGTGGCAGTGTGCTGTGGAGTCAGTTCCTACTCATAGTGACCCTGTAAATCTTTATAGAGGCTGTAAATCTTTACAGAAGCAGAAGACCTCATCTTTCTCCTGCGGAACTGCTGGTAGTTTCCAACTGCTGACCTTGAGGTTAGCAGCCCAATTCGTTACCACTACGCTACTAGGCTACTAGAGATTCCTAATATCATCATGTTCGAAACTACCAGAGGTTCCGTGGGAGAAAGATGAGGCGTTCTGCTCCCATAAAGATTACAGCCTCGGAAAACCTGGTAGTTTCGAACTGCTGATCTTAAGGTTCGCAGCCCGATTCGTAACCACTGTGCTACCAGAGATTCCTAATATCGTCATGAGTTTTGCCTAGGTGTATATTTGGGGGCTTAGGAATTAGCCTACCTAGTCAGCAACCCCATAGGGATCATTAAGGTATGGTTTTAGTTCCTTTTCTTTTTCAGTCCCCCCGAACCAGTTAGGGGTGCATTGATGAACCCTATTTTCTCCTCTTCCTAAGGGGACTTTTCTAAGAGGAAAAAAAAAGGGATTCAGGCTGACTCTTGAGGGGAGGGAGAAAAGGAAGGTTCTGTATGTGTTTTTGGCACTGTGTGATTTCTTATCTAAGTTTCTGCAGGGAAGGGTATCACATTAGTGTGGGGAAATTGGGTTTAGCAGGGGAACAGGCTCAGGGGAGGAGGGCTAAAGGTTGTTAGTCTGGTGTGCAGGAAGAAGGGAGGGATTGTAAGACAGCAGTAGAGAGAAAAGGGAGTCCCAAGGTTAGAAAGTTTTTCTTTCTCCACCTTGTTAATCCCTTGTCTTAAGTGCAAATAGGACAACAGGACCCCATCTCCAGCATAGGGCATAATCTATTTCCTCCTGAGAGACAGGATTTTTGTCATTAACAAATTCAATTAAAAGTTGACAGACCCAGACCTCATCTGAGCCAAATTTAGGCCAAAAGACAGATAGTTTAAGAATTGGTTCCTGTGTCCAAAGGGATCAGCAGTATCTTATCATTTGCTATTTCTTTTTCCCTTTAGTTCGGGCACTATCATTCCAATACTTTATTATTAATCCTAATAGATTTATTAGGTGGGATTTTGTCTTTGGTTTAATTTTTTCTAGAGATTATTTTACTGGTGTTTTTTCCAAGACCTGGCTGCATCTTCTTATAAAAAGGCTCAACTCCTCTTCTATACTTGGAGGATTCTTACACTTTTGTGTCTTCTTACAAAGAAACTCAATGCCCCCTTATCCTTGGAGGTTTCTTACACTCTTTTACTTTCACTTTGTCTGTCTCTGGTCACTTCCCTCATGGGAACATTGGACACTTCTTAGTATTGACATGTTATAATAAACCTCCAACTCAGGTTTATTCATGCCCAGGGCATGTCACATTCATACACACACAACCTCTGAGATGTCTCAACCATCAAGGAAGTACTGGCTGCTCCTGCAGGTTTTCTTACCTTGGTCCATGCACAGTTACCTGGTCATCATGTGGTGGTGCACGAGTAGGCCTTTTTCCCCGTTGGGCAAGAGTCTGATTTATTCACTTCCTTGGGCGACTTCAGCTGATCTCACCCGAGGGCTGCAGCAACTAGGTAAGGAGGATACATCTCCCTGAGAGGAGTTGGCTAAAGCTGCTTCCCAAAGGGAATGGGAAATCCCATATGAGCCCCGAGGTTGTTAGAAATGAACCCCGATGTCACACAAAAAGATACTCAGTAAGACTAACTTACTTCAGCAAGGCAAAAGTTACTTCTGTAGAAGGGTGTGTGCATGTAGCTGTATAGGAACAGGCTAGCAAACAAACTAAGTGGGCAGTCCACCTGGGTTTTATCCCTGACGCAAGTCTTAGGCTGTGTCTCAACCCGTTGGCTAGGGCTTCGACTGTACAGTCTTTTTCCTTACCCAGTTGGCTAATTCAAATTTCTAAGGTGCACATTCTTCTTGCTCACTTCAGGACATAGTAAAAAGTAAAAGAAAGGTCATACATTCCCTATTCACTTCAAGAAGTAGCAAAAAGTAAAAGGAGGGTCACCCAAATACAATAAACAGGATTACAACAATTTTGAAGAAAAAACACTCATTCCCACATAAGGACCATGCTTGTCTCCTCAGTGTACTGTATTGCTAGGGATGGGCAATTTAAACATTGACTATCAAAAATGGGAAGGGAGAGGGGATTATAAAGGCATGAAGTGGCTGGCTTACAAGCTTCCATGGATGTGCTTAGTTTTAGAATGAGCATACAAAGGAGATTCCCACTAACTAGTTTTTTCTTTTTACCAGATGGTTCTGGTGAAAGGTAGTGGGAAGATGCTGAAAGGATTTTATGATTTCAATTATGAATAATTGTTAGTAGGATCAATTGTGATAATCAAAACTAATTGCAGAAGATGTGTAACTAAAAGAGGGGAGTTGTTGATCTTTCATTTCAGAAACAGACAATCCCAGAACCAATAAAAAGGAAGAGCATGAGTGGAGCATTGTATCCCTGCCTGGAAAAGTGGCAACAGCAAAGACAACAGTAGAGGTGGTGACATAGAAAGACAGAGCAACTGTCAACTATAGGCACATGAAGTGAGCAAAGCTGTGTGCTTATAGGCAAAGGCTGGTTTTCAAAATGTGCCCTTTGACTATTTAAATGAATATATGAGGAAGAGTAAAATTAAATTGTCCACACTCTAGTTATATTAAAACTTCTTTTGTCTGCACTGTCTTTTCTATGTTTTATGTTTAAGATCACTGCTGTGCAGTTGTGAACATAAACATCTACAAACAAAATTGGGACCTGTGCTTGAAAGAAGGAAAAAGTCTCTATAAACCATTATTGGTGATGAGACATGGATTCATTACTATGAACTTGAGAGTAAATGACAGAGTATAGAATGGAAACAATAATTGCCAAACAAGAAAGAGTTCAAAAGTCAACCATCCACTGGAAAATTGATGTTTTCAGTTTTCTGGGATTCTCAAGGGTCAGTATTGGAACATTATAAGGGAAAATGTTCAACAATCAATAGTGCTCTTGTTACAGTTGAGATGCTCACTGAAGAGTTGAAGCCTAAACTTTGAATTAAACTCAGAGGACTGCTACCCAAGGACATTGTGATCTTGCATGACAATGCATGTCTGCACACCTTTGCCCATACTGTTGACAGTTTGAAAAAACTTCCCTTTGGGTGTCAAAGCATCCTTCCTGTAGTTCTGATCTTGCTCCATCGAACTTTCATCTGTTTAGTCTCCTGAAAGCAGCCCTTTGAGGTTGAATATTTACATGTGATGAAGATGTGAAGATAGTGGTGCATTTGTGGCTCTCAGTTCAGCCTAAAACATTTCTTAATAAGAGAATACGAAAGCTTGTTGACAGATTGACAAAATGCATTGAAAAGCAAGGAGATTATGTTGAAAATGATACGTTGTCTTTTCTAAAAGTTAATTAAAATAAATTCTACAGCCAAAGTATGGAAAAAATTTTGACTCACTCATATATTTTTTGTTTTGTTTTGTATGTGTATATCATATAGTTTTGCTTTGTTCATTTGTGATATATAAGATGTAAATGGAGTCAGTGCATTTTTTGTTTCACATGTTTTAGTTATATCATATATAACTAAAATGATACAAGTAAAACACATGGAGTCCTGGTGTGGCGCTGTGGGTTAATGTGCCTGACTGCAAAGCCATTTGAGCTGTAAGATTGGTGGTTCAAGCTCACCAGCTGCTCCTCGGAAACCCTATACAGGGTCGCTATGGGTTGGAACTCACTCGGTGGCACTCAACAACAAGAAGGTGTATCATGCTAGGTGCAAGTATGACTTAACAATTTTCTTTATTTAGAGATTAAGCATGTAATATATAGGTGCTAAAGTTGACAAAGATGGAGTGTAATATTTGGTATTCATTCTCCAGTAAATTGACTAAGTCAGGATTACCGATGGTTTAGCAGTTGAGATGTGCTTATTTCCATGGTAATGAAACCTAATAAAGACATATTTAAGTCTATAATTATTGGCTATGAGCTACCAATCAATTGAAAAAGATGTTTCCTTGGGATGTGGCCTGCTCCCAATATAATGGACAGGCGAGAAAGGCTCTCTCTCTTCTTCTTTGGAACTGGATCTCTACAAATGTAATCCAGTTCCTTGATAATAA
>NW_006408630.1:9592280-9594293 GCF_000296735.1 Chrysochloris asiatica
AAAGTTTATTATATATTAAAGAAAAGTTTATCTATATATTTATTTTACTGGTCTCTAGAAGACCTGCCTAAGACAGCAAAACTCCACTAAAGGACTATGACAGACATTAAAAATGATAAACTAATGGTGGTTATTGGAATTAAATACCGTGTGCAGAAGGTTTCCAGGAGTCCTGGTGTGGCACTGTGGGTTAATGTGCCAGACTGCAAAGCTGTTTGAACTGCAAGGTCACTGGTTCAAGCTTACCAGCTGCTCCTCGGAAACCCTATACAGGGTCGCTATGGGTCGGAGTCTACTCGACAGCACTTAACAACAACAACAACATAGGGTTTCCAAGGAGCAGCCAGTTGTTCTGAATTGCCAGCCTTGCTATTAACAGTCCAGTGATTTTCCTAAAGTGTCACACAAAGAATCTTTGATTTGTACACTATTTAATTCCAAAAAGGATTTAGAACAGCTTACAAAGATAGCTTGCAAAGATGTATTATATGTCCTGGAAGATATGTTAGCTCTAAGTGACTCCTCCCTTCATTGGAATGAATTCATGTTCTTCAGTATGGCCCAATATTGATACCTTATTTTTATTTCATCACATTCTGGAATTCATGTTTTAGAATAAACCTATCCTCACATTATGCAATTGTTTCAGCAAATACATATTGTGATCCTATAGTGTTATGTTAATACCTCAAAATAGCCTTTATCACATTTTGTCTTCTACCCGGATGTCTCCTTTAGACATGGGTATTATAATGTTACTCTGTATATCTCTTAAGAGCCTATTGCATAGATTAGAGCATCAATGAATTACTTTAAGAAGTGTGTGCATTGTCTGACCAGTTTATTAGTTTAAACCAATGTAGTTACTAGAAAGCTATCCTTTAGATAAGTTGTTATTGTTAGATGCTATTAAATCGGTTCCAACTCACAGTGACCCTGTGTACAACAGAATGAAACACTATCCAGTTCTGTACCATTCTCACAATTATTGTTATGTTTGAACTCATTATTGTGACCACTATGTTAATCCATCTCATTGAAGATCTTCCTCTTTTTCACTGACCCTCTGCTTTATGGACCATGATGTCTTTTCCAGGGACTGGTCCCTCCTTATGACATGTCCAAAATATGAGACATGACGTGTTAGTATCCTTGCTTCTGAGGAACATTCTGGCTGTATTTCTTCTAAGATATTCTTCAATAACACCATAATTCAAATACATCAGTTCTTCTTTGGTCTTACTTATTCTAGCTTTCAGATGCATATGATGTGACTGAAATAACCATGGCTTGAGTCAGGTGCAGTCCTCAAAGAGACTTCTTGGCCCTTTAACACTTTAAGGAGGTCTTTTGTAGCATATTTTCAGGTTTTCAGTGGATAACTCCTTAGAAATTGACTTGCACTGTGGCACTGTAAGATCAGCACTGGACTTCGAACAATGGTAGTAAAAGTTCAAACCCACCAACTGCTCCTTGGAAACTTTACACACAGTCGCTATGAGTTGGAACTGACTCGACAGCATTTAACAACAACAACAGGAATAATTCCTTAGAATTGGACCACCTTACATTCCACAAGGCACCAGGAATTGATGGGATAAAATTGATATCTTTCAAGAAAATGAGGCGGCACAAGAGGCACTCACTCATCTCTGCCAAGAAATTTGGAAAACAATTATATGGCCAATTGATTGGAAAAGATCCATATTTGTGCCCATTCCAAAGAGAGGTGACCCAACGGAATGCAGAAATCATCGGACAACCTCTTTGATATCCCATGGAGTAAAGTTTTGCTAAAGGTAATACAGAAATGGCTATAATCATACATTGACAGAGAACTTCCAGAGGTTCAAGCTGGATTCAGAAGAGGCCATGAAATGAGGGATATCAATCCTGATGTCTGATGGATCTTGGCTAAAACCAGAGAATATCAGAAAGATGTTTACCTGTGCTTTATTGACTACGCAAAGGCTTTCGATTGTGTGGATCATGACAAGCTATGGACAACATTGC
>NW_006408630.1:9594859-9611392 GCF_000296735.1 Chrysochloris asiatica
GCATGAAAAAACTAGACATTGAATAAGGAAGACCATAGAAGAATTGATGCTTTTGAGTTATGGTGTTGGAGGAGAATATTGAAAGTGCCATGGGCTGCCTAAAGAACCAATAGATCCATTTAGGAAGAAGTGCAGCCAGAATGCTCCTTAGAGGCCAAGAGGGTCAAACTTCGTCTCTCATACTTTGGACATATTGTCAGGAGGGGCCAGTCATTGGAGAAGGATATCATGTTTGGTAACGTGGAGGATCAGAGAAAATGTGGAAGACCCCCAATGAGATGGATTGGCTAAGTGGCATCATCGATGGACTCAAGCATGGCAACAGTAGTGAGGTTGGCCCAGGATCAGGCAGTGTTTCGTTCTGCTGTGCATAAGGTTGCTATGGGTTGGTATCAACTTGATGGCACCTAACAACAACAAAAGCAACAACATATTCCTTCTACTTGATCTGTCTTAGTCTGGAAACTCTGCTGAAATCTGTCTACCATGGATGACCTTGCTAATATTTGAAATACCAGATGTATTTCATCATAAGTATTGCAACACAGCAACACATAAGACAACACAATATGACAAACTGACAGATAGAGTGGTGGTTAGAGGGGCAATTTTTATTAATAAGAAAACTCACAGAGGAAAAGAACCCTGGTGGCTGTAAGGAAAATATCTATCTATGAGAGGAGATAGAATAATTGATTGGGAAAGTGAATTTCAAGAACTCTAAGTAAAAGAGAGTAACCTAACTGGTCCTTAGAAAAGCTTTGACAAGAAGAAGGAGCATAGTGAATGATAATATGGTTCTCAGAAGACTAGTTTCCCCTTTAATATGATAGTAGAAATAGCTGGTTTCCTATTTGTTCTCCTATCTTCAAGGACATTCCAATATCCAGAGGTCCTTCTGCATATGGGCATCCATTTCCTGTGGAAAATAATGAACAATACATCACAAAGCTATTCTCATTAGGATTTTAATGAATTTAACTCTTTTTTTCTTTAGAAATAAACCTTCACTTGTCAATAAAAGAAACACAAATCTACCAAGATTTGTAGAAAATAACTCTAGAAAATCCACAGAATATGGCATATAAGCACACAGTATTATATACATGAACTGTTTCCCACCCTACATCACCAAAACTCTGCTTTTCTTAGGAGGTGAGAACTAATTCAGTTTTGCCCGGAAGAACACTGTAATCTGTGGGACTTTGAATAGCCATGAAAATGGTTAAGACTCTGATTCTTAAAATCACTTTGGAAGATTAAATAGAGAATTCATGCAGTAGTATTCCAAGCATTTGTAAGCAATTTCTAGTTAGATGCTTTTCAATCTTTCTCTCTTCCTTATGACAATTCCGCTGTAGAACATCATCTCCACAGGAAAAAATAAAATAAAATTTCCTGGACAGAATCTTAATTCTGAACTGAAAATGTGTCTCAAAGCTGTTTCCTAACCTGCTTGTTTCCCCTTTCCATCATATTCTAATTCAGTAACATATTGCTTGAAATAATCTTTTATTATGACTTCATCAGAAATCCTATTGATTAGGATATTTTGGGTGAGGATCCCAGAGTGGGCATAGTGACTTTTAATGTTCCCCATGAGGAGGGTGAATATAAGACCCTTTACTAAAATCCTAGAATCATTGTTTGATATTTATTGTTACATCAATTATCCATTACAATTACTGTTTCTTCCTGCTTCATGTTTACTGTGAAGATAGCTAAGGTGGGTTAAAGATCAGCAGATCATTTGTTGACTTCACCTAAGAATGAATTTCTTATTAAAATATTCCACAGCTTTTTTCAGCAAATGATTGAACAAATTAGTAAGCAGATATTTTGAACTATACACTTATAATAGTGTAGGGTCTGTCTAACAATTATCATCTGCTTATTTCTGCCATAGAGAAAGCATGATTGGATGTTTTGATTAACATAAGATCTATCTAATGACAATAAAATAATGTTGTTGCTTTGTGCATCAGTTCTGACTCACATGACCCTGTAAAGGGTTTCCAAGGAGCACTTGGTGGGTTTGAACCCCTGACCTTGTAGTTAGCAGTCCAGTACATTATCCTGCAGTGCCACACCAGGACTCAAAAATAGTTAATATTTGTTGGGCTTTTACTATATGATAGCACTTTTCTTACCAATTTCATATAAAAATCATGAAGAAAACTATTAGTTTAAAGAAATTGAAGTTCAAATTGTTGTAATTAGTATGAGGTCACCAAGTTCAGAAGTGTCTCTGTCTAGATTTACATTTAGGACAGATGGTATCTAAACCTCCCTGTCTGTCACTTTGATCACAATTTTATCCATGATACTGTTCTCTTTATTGAAGACTAAATTATCTATTATGATGACCAAGAGTCAATAAAATTGAGCCCACATATAATACTTCAGCTCTCCGAGGAAAATCCTGAATTCTAGCCCTAAGTCAAGTTTAAAGAGCACAAAATCATGTGGCAAAAAGACATTTGTATGCAAGCAAGCATCTGAACATTTGGTGGAAAGTCAGTAAATATGTACATATGAGGAAAATGAGTATCATTAGACAGTGCTCTTTCTAGTACTGGTAATTTTGTTGCTCCATGGCGTGATTATTTTATTATTACTTTTCATGCATAGTTAAGCAGCTTCATTCATTTTTCATATTTAATTCCTAGCCACACAACTCTTCTATCTTTTGAATATACTATGAATATTCCTGCATCTTGCTTTTGTGAAGGCCATTTTCCTCAACTCTCTGTCTACAGCTCCTCTTTGCTTTCCCGAAAAGTCTCCAAACTCTACAGTGCCCTCAAATTCCATCTCCTACATTATCCCTATCCCTCCTTCCTCACATCTCTAATATCTAAAGGAATGTCTGTACCACATTTACTTTTATTTTGAAAAATCATTTCGAACATTCAGAAGGATGATAAGTGTTGTTTGTAGACCCATGTTCACCAACTGGTAAAGTTTTTCGATAATTGTTGTTATTGTTAAGTGCCATCCAGTTGGTTTAGATTCATAACGATTCTGTATAGAGTTTTCAAGAGCTGTGGTTAGCTTTGAACTGCCTACCTTATGGTTAGCATTTCTGTACTTATCCTACAGTGCCGCACCAGGACTCCTTTTCAATATTGGTGGTGGTTGTGTGCTGTGGAGTTGTTTCTGACTCATAGTGACCTTGCATAGGGTTTTTGAGGCTGTGAATCTTTACTGCAGCAGAAAGCCTCATCTTTCTCCCAAGGCACTGCTGGTGTATTTAAACTGCCGATCTTTTGGTTAGCAGCCCAGGCATAATTTTGTAAACTACCATGGCTCTTCTTTTCAATATTAGTCCTGGGGTTATGATTTCCAAGTGTGTCTTTAGGTTGAATGTGGAAGTACAAACTGCAAACCACAAGGTGGTGGTTCAAGTCCACCAGCAGTTTTGTGGGGTAAAATGAGGCTTTCTGTTCCTGAAAATATTTAAAGGCTGGGAAGCTCTATACAGGGTCGCTATAAGTTGGAATTAACTGGAACGTGCTTAATAACAAAAAGGGAAAATAAAAGTTATCCCTAAGTTGGATGTTTGTAACATGGGTCTGCCTGTACCTGCTTCCTCACCTACCTGTTTACACGTGTACATGCATGCACTATGATAATTACTTTTCTGAACCATTTGAGATTAAGTTGTAGATAATAGTTAACTATCTGTAGCTATATCACCAAGTCTTTCCTAAGACAAAGACATCTTATGTAATCACACTTCAATTAATACATTTAGGAAAATTATCCTTGATATAAACTGATATCTAATACTTTTCCAAATTTCACAAGTTCTAATATTTTTAAGCACTTTTTAAGGGAAAACTATTTTTTTAGATCTAGGATTCTATAAAGTATCATGTTGTTGTTAAGTGTCGTAGAGTTGGTTCTGACTCACAATGACCCTGTATAGTGTATCAGAGGTTTGGTTGGTGGATTTGAAATGCCAACCTTTTGGTTACCAGTTGAGTGCTTATCCTATAGTGCCACATCAGGAATCCTCTTAAGTATTAGTCCTGGACTTATGATGAGATCCTATAGAGTACAAGGACTCCACAGAGCATCATTTAATTCTCAGGCCTCTTAGTGTCTTTCAGACTAAGATAGTTCCTTTACAGTTGTTTCTTACCCTTAAACTGTGATGGTAACGTTGATTAATTAAGTAAGGTAATGTCCACCAGTTTTCTTAACTATATTACTTTTGCTTTTCTGAGTAGAAATACTTTATGTTTATGTAAATATCTTGTTTCTCATTAAACATCTACCAAATATGTGGTCCTGGTTGTTGTTTACTAAAGGTAATACAGAAACGGCTGCAAGCATACATTGACAGAAAACTTCCTGAGGTTCAAGCCGGATTCAGAAGAGGACGTGGAATGAGGGATATCATTGCTGATGTCCAGTGGATCTTGGATGAAAGCAGAGAATATCAGAAAGATGTTTACCTGTGCTTTGAATACGCAAAGGCTTTTAATTGTGTGGATCCTGACAAGCTATGGACAACATTGCAAAGTATGAGTATTCTGGAACACTTAACTGTGCTCATGAGGAATCTGTACATGGACCAAAAGGCAGTTGTTCGAACAGGACATGGGAACACTGAATGGTTTAAAATTAAGAAAGGTGTGTGACAAGGTTGTATTCTTTCATCATACTTTTTCAATCTGTATGCTGAGCAAATAATCCAAGAAGCTGGGTCCTATGAAGAAAAATGTGGCATCAGGATTGGAGAAAGACTCATTAACAACCTGTCATACGCAAATGATACAAGCTTGCTTGCTAAAAGTGAAGAGGGCTTAAAACATTTACAGCTGAAGATTAAAGAACACAGCCTTTGGTTTGGATTACATCTCAATGTAAAGAAAGAAAAAATCATCACCACTGGACCAATAAACAACATTATTATCAAGGGAGAAAAGACTGAAGTTGTCAAGGACTTCATTCTTCTTGGATCAACTATCAACACTCACGGAAGCAGCAGTCAAGAAATCAAACGACGTATTGCATCAGGCAAATATGCTGTACAAGAACTTTTTAAAGTATTGAAGAGCAAAGATGTCAGTTTGAGGACTAAGGTGCGCCTGACCCAAGCCATGGTATTTTCAATAACCTCATATGTATGTGAATGCTGGACAGTGAATAAGGAAGACCATAGAAGAATTGATACTTTTGAGTTGTGGTGTTGGAGGAGAATATTGGAAGTGCCACGGATTGCCAAAGGAACAGGCAGATCTGTGTTGGAAGAAGTGTAGCCAGAGTGCTCCTTGGAGGCCAAGATGGCCAAACTTCGTCTCTCATACTTCGGACATATTTTCAGGAGGGACCAGTCACTGGAGAAGGATATCATGTTTGGTAAGGTGGAGGGTCAGAGAAAAAGAGAAAGACCCTCAATGAGTTGGATTGGCAAAATGGCAGCATCAATGGGCTGAAGTATAGCAACAATTGTGAAGTTGGCCCAGGACTGGGCAGGGTTTGTTCTGTTGTGCACAGGGTTGCTATGAGTCAGTACAAATTCGATGGCACCTAACAACAACAACAGTAGAGTAGCTTCAGACTTATGGTGAACTGGCCAGTGTTTCCAAGAATTTAATCTATGTGGGAACAGAAAGTCTCGTATTTCTCCCACGGAGAGGCTGGTGGGCTGGAACTGCTGACTATGTGGTTCACAGTCCAGTGCTTATCATATGGAGCCAATTCACTTTCCATCTTATAGGTTAGCAATTGTTAAGTATTTTTTCTTGAATCAGTTATTACTATAATGATTTCAAAACAGTGATTAATTCCTGGATGGTACAGTCATCAACTGAAAGGTTGGAGGTTTGTGTCCATCCAGAAAAGCCTCAGAAGGAAGGTTTTACTATCTATTTCCAAAACATTAGCCATTGAAGTACCCTTCTATTTGGACACTCACAGGGTTTCTCTGAGTCAGACTATACAGTAACTGGTTTATCTTTCATTCACACTATTGCTTGGCATTCTACTATATGGAAAACTTTCCTATTTAGTTGTGTTTGTTTGCTTTCTCTTATTAGTAAGAATGCAGATTGTTAGTATCCATTATTTCCATTACAGTTATTATTGACTTTGGTGTTCAAATTTTGTCAGATTTGGCTATTGGGAGCTGCTTCAAACTGACCTTGTGCCTTTTTGACATGTTTGTCTAATTTGGGGGCATATCCTTATTTCTAGCTCAATAGGGAATTATTGACAATAAGGAATTAAAGACATTAACTCTAAAGACCGAAGATCAGAAGAGTTGTGGGATGATATCAAGAACATCATACATGAAGAAAGCAAAACGTCATTAAGAAGATAAGAAAGAGGGAAAAGGTCAAAATGGATGTCAGGAAATACACTGACACTTGCTCTCCAGCGTAGAGATGCTAAAGCAAATGGAAGAAATGAGAAGGTCCAAGAGCTGAACAGAAATTTCAAAGATCAGCTTGAGAAGATATAGGCAAATATTACAACAAAATGTGCAAAGATCTGGAAACAGAAAACCAAAAAGGAAGAACATGCTCAGCATTTCTCAAGCTGGGGGAACTGAAGAAAAAATTCAAGCCTCGACTTTCATTATTGAAAGATTCTCTGGGAAAATTATTGAATCCAGTTCAAGCCGGATTCAGAAGAGGCCGTGGAATGAGGACTATCACTGCTTATGTCCGATGGATCTTGGCTGAAAAATGTTTACCTGTGCTTTCTTGACTACATAAAGGCTTTCAATTGTGTGGATCATGATAAGCTATGGACAACACTGTGAAATATGAGTATTCCTGAACACTTAATTGTGTTCATGAGGAATCTGTACTTGGATCAAAAGTCAGTTGTTCAAACAGAACATGGGAACACTGAATGGTTTAAAATTAAGAAAGGTGTGTGACAAAGTTTTATTCTTTCACCATACTTATTCGACCTGTATGCTGAGCAAATAGTCCGAGAAGCTGTGTCCTATGAAGAAAAATGTGGCATCAGGATTGAAGACTCATTAATAACCTGCCATATGTGAATGATACAAGCTTCCTTGCTGAAAGTGGAGAGACTTAAAACATTTACTGGTGAAGATCAAAGAGCACAGCCTTCGGTATGGATTACACCTCAATGTCAAGAAAACAAAAATCCTCACCACTGGACCAATAAACAACAGTCTTATCAATGACGAAAAGATTGAAGTTATCAAGGACTTCTTTTTTCTTGGATCAACTATCAACACACATGGAAGCAGCAGTCAATAAATCATTAGGCAAATCTGTTGCATAAGACCTTTTTAAAGTGTTGAAGATCAAAGATGTCAGCTTGAGGACTAAGGTGCTCCTGACCCATGCCATGGTATTTTCAATAACCTCATATGCATTTGAATGCTTGACAGTGAATAAGGAAGACTGTAGAAGAATTGATGCTTTTGATTTATGGTGTTGGAGGAGAATATTGAAAATGCCATGGGCTGCCAAAAGAACCAATAGATCCATTTTGGAAGAAGTGCAGCCAGAGTGCTCCTTGGAGGCCAAGATGACCAAATTCATCTCTCATATTTCAGACATATTGTCAGCAGGGACAAGTCACTGGGGAAGGATATCATGTTTGGTAAGGTGGAAGGACAGAGAAAAAGAGGAAGACCCCCAATGTGATGGATTGGCCAAGTGGTAGCATCGATTGACTCAAGAGTTGCAAGAGTAGTGTGGTTGGCCCTGCATCAGGCAGTGTTTTGTTCTGCTGTGCATAAGTTTGCTATGGGTCGATATCGTCTCGATGGCACCTAACAACAACAACAACAACAACAACAACAACAACAAGCTCAATAAGATATCCCAGGATCATCTTGAATTTTCTTCTCCCTAGGCCTGGAATCTGTCCTTTTTCTAAGCTCGTCTTCCTTTTAGTAGGGAAAAGTATGTAGAAACCAATTTAAAATCATGTTTTCATATATTGTCCTACTTTTACAATGTTATTTTATTTTAAAATCTTCGATGGAGGACAATGTCTGGTTATATATATGTCTTCCATATATATAGATGCTTCCATGATGCTGGTTTGTAGTGTGCTCTGGAGTCAGTTCCAACTCATAGCAACCATGAATAAGGTTTCTGAGGCTATAAATCTTTATGGTTGCAGAAAGCCTCATCTTTCTTCTGCAGGATGGTTGGTAGTTTAGAACTGCTGACTTTGAAGTTAGCAGAAGATTTAGTATAGAAACTGTTTTTAATAATAATGTTTTAGAACTGGAAGTGGTTTATTCAGTCATTTCATTTTGTGTATGAGAATAGTGAGGTTCAAAAAGTTAAAAGGCCTGACTAAGGCAGTTCATTAGTGGCAGATTTGATTGGAAAGAATAATCATGCTGACTCCCAGTTCATTTACATATCTACCATACCACACATGTGCTTAGTAATGAAGCTGTGCTAGGTGACTAATGTAGAATTATAACATTTGGCAGATAAAAGATGATTACAATTATTTGCTACTACTCCCACTGAGAGGTCATTTCTTTCTCCAAAAACCTGACATTAGTCTTTCCAAGTCTTGGCATTGAAGACAATTGTTGCTCTTATGGAATGCAAGAAGCATATTGTAGAAATCGATACTAACAATTTGATTCTTCCTGACCAAACCACCTCCCCTATCTTGGAAAGAAGAAAGAGACAAAGAAATCGGAAGGAAATGATCTCAGTAAATAACTAAAAAAATCAACTTATTAAAAAGGAACAGAAGACATAAAGGTAAAGTCTAATTTCAAAACTTTAACATTTTTGTATAACATTTTATTGAAGAATTTTGTCATCAGTATTTCCTGAGAAATAGAGAAGAGTAACCCAAGAGAATGTTACCAAATTAAGTACATTTTAATCACCTCTCCCTCTGTTTTTTCGAAAAAGTTGGCTTCTATAATTTGTATTTATTTTGGGTTAAAAAATGCCTATAATATAATCTGTTTTCCCCCCCTAGTTTCCTCTTTTCACTGAGATATTGATCTTTCCAAGAATGTCAATACCTGTGCTTTTCAGTAGAGTTATCTTGGGGTTTGCTAAAGATTAATGCTTTGACTACAGGTCTGTTTCTATCACTGGAATATGCTTATCCAAGGCAGGACCTTATTTTTTATCCCATTCATCCTGAAATCCTCACTCTGCAGTCCAATACCTCCTGTAAAAATTGCTTACAAATGTTTTATGAATAAATGCTAAACCATTAATAGTTTAGAATGATAGAGGTGTGTGTGTGTGTGTGTGTGTGTGTGTGTGTGTTTTTAAGGGAATCACAGTATGTTGCTTTCAGGTTGATGGTTCTCACTAGATAAAGGTTAACTCAGCTCTCAGATCTTGATGTATGTCGATGTTTGTTGTTGTTTTTAGGTGCAGTCAAGTTGGTTCCAAATCATAACAACTCTGTATATAACAGAATGTAACACTGCCAGGTCTGTGCCATCCTCACAACTGTAGTTATGTTTGAGCCCATTGTTGTAGCCCAAAGTAGAAAACCATCAAAGAGATGGACTGATGTGGTCATCAATCCATCTCTTTGAGGGTTTTCTACTTTTTCACAGGCCATCTACTTTATCAGGTACCGTGCAGTTCTCTGGGGATTGTTATCTCCTGATAACATGTTCAAAGTCTCACCATCCTTGCTTCTAAGGGACATTCTGACTGTGCTTTTCCCAAGACAGATTGTTTGTTCTGGCAGCCCAGGGTATATCCAATATTCTTTGACAATACAATACCATAAATCAAAGCATCAATTGTTAGGTCTTCCTTTGTTCAGCTTTTGCATGAAAATGAGGTGATTGAAAATACCCTGGTTTAAGTTGTTGTTTCATGTCTTGGTTTGTAAGTGCCATTCAGTCAGCACCTACTCATAGTAGCAATCTTGTCTAGAGTTTTCGAGGAGTGGCTGGTGGGTTTGAACCACTGAACTTGTACTTAGAAGTCCAGTGCTTATCCTATAGCATCACACAGGACTTGGGTTAGGTGCACCTTAGTCTTCAAAGTGACATCGTTGTTTTTAAACATTTTAAAGAGTTCTTTTGCAAAAGATTTACTCAGTGAAATACATCATTTGATTTTTTCACTGCTGCTTCCATTGGTGTTGGTTGCAGATTCAAGTAAAATGAAATCCTTAGGAAAGCCAGAGACGAGTGGAGTCGGATGTCGCCACAGACTTGCGAGTAGCGCAGGTCCACGCATATCATGAGGCCAGGTTTCAGTCCCCGAGGGGGTGGCTTCAGAGGCCAAGGCGGGTTTGGCGACCGACGTGGCTGTGGTGGTGACCGTGGTGGACACGGTGGCCGAGGAGGATTTGGCAGAGGCTTTGGTGGGGGCCGAGGTGGAGGAGGCAGCGGCTTCAGGGGCCGTGGTCGAAGAGGAGGAAGAGGTGGCGGAGGAGGGTTCCAGTCTGGCAACCCGGATCGTGGGAGGGGAGGAAAAAGAGGAAACCCATTGGGGAAGAATGTGATGGTGGAACCTCATCAGCACGAGGGTGTTTTCATTTGCTGCGGAAAGGAAGATGCGCTGGTCACCAAGAATCTGGTCTCCGGAGAATCGGTGTATGGAGAAAAGTGAGTCGCCATTTCGGAAGGAGAGGACAAAACTGAGTACCGCGTCTGGAACCCCTTACGCTCAAAGCTGGCAGCAGCGATCCTGGGTGGCATGGATCCGATCCACATCAAGCCAGAGGCTAATGTGCTCTACCTTGGAGCTGCCTCTGGCACCACTGTATCCCACGTCTCTGACACTGTAAGCCAGGATGGTCTGGTTTATGCAGTAGAGTACTCTCATCGTTCTGTCCGTGACCTCATTAACCTGGCCAAGAAGAAGACCAGCATAATCCCTGTTATTGAAGACGCGAGGCCTCCGCACAAACACCGAATGCTCATAGCAATGGTGGACGTGACCTTTGCTGACGTGGCCAAGCCTGACCAGACCCGGATCGTGGCCCTGAATGCCCACACCTTCCTATGTAACGGAGGGCACATTGTGATTTCTGTTAAGGCCAACTGCATCGACTCCACCGCCTCAGTGGAGGCAGTGTTTACTTCTGAAGTGAAGAAGATGCAGCAGGAGAACATGAAGCCCCAGGAGCAGTTGGCTCTGGAGCAATACGAAAGGGACCACGCTGTGATCGTGGGTGTGGACAGGCCACCCCCCAAAGTGAAAATGAAGCCTAATGCCTTCTGGATTGTAAGATTGTGTTGTTGCTGTTACACGTGTGTTTTTCTATTAAAAGACTCATTTGGTCAAAAAAGAAATCCTTGACAACTTCAGCATTTCTTTGTTTATCATGATATTGCTTATGGTCCAGTGTGAGGATTTTTGTTTTCTTTATGTGGAGGTATAATTCATACTGACTGCTGGTGTGGTGCTGTGGATGCTGGACTGCAAAGTCGGTTTGAACCCCAAGGTTGGCAGTTAAGGCTCACCAGCCTCTCCTCGGAGACCCTATACAGTATTGCTATGGGTTGGAGCTGACTCCTTAGCACTTAACAACAACAATCCATACTGAAGGCTATAGTCTTTGATCTTTATCTGTAAGTGCTTCTTCAAGTATGGTTTTCTTTCATCAAGTAAGGTTGTGTCATCTGCTTATCTCAGGTTGTTAATGAATCTTCCTCCAACAGTGAAAACTTCTTTTTCTTCAAATAGTACAGTTTCTCAGATTATTTTGTTTAGCATCTAGATGAAATAAGTAAGGTGAAAGGATTTGTTTATGTACAGGTTCCACATGAGTATAATTAAGGATTTTGGAATTCTCATTCTTTGCAAAATTATTCATGATTTTTTATGGTTCAGACAGTCTGTGCATAGTCAATAAGACACAGGTAAATATCTTTCTGCTATTTTCTGCTTTTAGCCAGAATCCGTCTGACATGAGCCAAGATATCCCTCATTCCATGTCCTCTTTGGAATTTAACTTGAATTTCTGGCATGTACTTTTGCAGTAGTTTTAAAATTATATTCAGTAAATTACTTTGTGTAATATTAATGTGGTACTGTTGGATCAGCACTGGGCTATGAACTACATGGTCCATAGTTCAAAACCGCCAGCTGCTTCTCAGAAATCCTATACAGGGTTGCCATGAGTCAGAACTAATTTGAGGGCACTTAACATCAAAAACGGGCTGCGAACCTTAAGGTCAGCGGTTCGAAACTACCAGCTGCTCCGCGGGAGAAAGATGAGGCTTCCTACTCCCGTAAAGATTTACACCCTCGGAAACCCTGTACAGGGTCGCTATGGGTCGGAACCGACTCGACGGCACTTAACAACAACAAACAACAACATCAACAACAAGACTAATGATATCAAGAAACCAGTGCTGTGGAGTCAATTCTGATTCATAGTAACAGCAAAACTGCTCTATTGTGTTTCTGAGGCTGTAAATCTTTTTGGAAGCAGACTCATTTTTCTCTAGAGTAGTGGTTAGTTCGTTAAAACACATACTCTTTTGGATAGCAGTTCAACACTTAAACCACTGCATCACCAGGACTCTTTGATATTAATGATATCGTTCAATAATTTCCACATTTGGTTGGATCACCATTGAAATGTGCACAAATAGGGATCTCTTCCAGTTGGTCGATCAGGTATTGACTGCCAAGTAATTAAATCTGTTGAAAAATCTCAATAGATATTTCATCCATTCCTGAAGTCTTTTTTTCACCTCAATGCCCTAAATGCAGCTTGGATGATGTCCTTCAATGCCATTCATTCTTGATCGTATGCAACCTCCTGAAATGGTCAAATGTCAACTAATTCTTTTTAGTACATTGATACTTTATGTTCTTTCCAATGTCTTTTATTGCTTACTGCATCATTCAATATTTTGTCCATTTTGGCATTGTTGTTAAGTTCAATTATGTTGGTTCTGATTCATACCAACCCTACATACGGTTTCTGAGGAGGAGCTGGTGGGTTTAAACCACTGACCTTGAAGAAAGCAATCCAGTGCTTATCCTTTAGTGACACACCAGGGCCTCAGGATCCTTCAGTATTGCTACTTGAGTCTGGAATATTTTTGTCAGTTCTTTTAGTTCTAGCCTCACGTCTTTGCACATTTCATTATAATACTTTACTTTGTCTTCTCTAATTGTCTTTGAAATATTCTTAGCTCTCTTACTTCATCAATTTGTCTATTCACTACTCTACATACAAGACTCTGCTTCTGAGACTTTTGGGCCATCTATTTTGCACTTTCATTTCTTTCCTGATGTTTAATGATTTTTTGCTTTCTTCACTAATGATGCCCTTGAAGTCATCCCACAACTTGTCTGATCTTTTGTCACTACTGTTCAATGCATAAAATCTTCAAAATTCAAGTGGAATATACTCAAGAGCAAACTTAGGGTTTCATGGACTTGTTTACATTTTTTTCAGCTTCATGTTGAACTTGCATATGAGTAATTGATTATCTGTTCCACTATTGACTCCTGACTGTTTTGACTGGTGATATTGAACTTCTCAAAAATACTACTGAAATCAAAATAAGATTAGGGAAGAGCTGCCTTCTCAAAATGAAGTTGAGGAAAACTTTCTAAACTTCATTTTCTGATAGAGCTTGACTCAAAATGAGGAGAAATAGCTACAAATATCCATTAATAATTAGAATGTGGAATGTACAAAGTATGAATTTAGGAAAATTGGAACACAACAAAAAGGAAATGGAACTCATAAAAAGTGATATCCTAGGCTTTGTTGTTGGTACTGTTAAGTGTTGTCAAGTCAATTCCAACTCATAGCTACCCTATGCACAACAGAATGAAACACTGCCTGGTCCTATGCCGTCCTCACATTGTTGTTGTGCTTTAGCCCATAGCTGCTGCAACTGTGCCAATCCATCATACTGGGGATCTTCCTCATTTTTGCTGACCGTCCACTTTACCAAGCATGATTTACTCTCCAGGGATTGGTCCCTCATAAGTATTCTGGAACACTTAATTGTGCTCATGAGGAATCTGCACCTGGACCAAGAGGCAGTTGTTCGAAAAGAACATGGGAACACTGAATGGTTTTAAATTAAGAAAGCTGTGCAACAAGTTTGTATTCTTTCACCACACTTATTCAACCTGTATGCTGAGCAAATAATCTGAGAAGTTGGGTTCTGTGAAGAAAAATGTGGCTTCAGGATTGGAGAAAGACTCATTAACAACCTGCAATATGCAGATGATACAACCTTGCTTGCTGAAAGTGAAGAGGACTTAAAGCTTTTACTGATGAAGATCAAAGAGCACAGCCTTCAGTATGGATTAAATCTCAATGTAAAGAAAACAAAAATCCTTAACCACTGCACCAATAAACAATATTCTTTTAAATGGAGAAAAGATGGAAGTTGTCAAGGACTTCATTCTTCTTGGATCAACTATCAACACTCTTGGAAGCAGCAGTCAAGAAATCAAACGACGTATTGCATTAGGCAAATCTGCTGCACAAGACCTTTTTAAAGTGTTGAAGAGCAAAGATGTCAGCTTGAGGACTAAGGTGCGCCTAACCCAAGCCATGGTATTTTCAATAACCTCATATGCATGCGAAAACTGGACAGTGAATAAGGAAGATCGTAGAAGAATTGATGCTTTTGAGTTATGGTGTTGGATGAGAATATTGAAAGTGCCACAGCTTGCCCATAGATCCAACAGGTCTGTGTTGGAAGAAGTGCAACCAGAGTGCTCCTTGGAGGCCAAGATGGCCTAACTTCGTTTCTCATACTTTGGACATATTTTCAGGAGGGACCAGTCGCTGGAGAAGGATATCATGTTAGGTAAGGTGGAGGATCAGAGAAAAAGAGGAAGACCTCCAACGAGATGGATTGGCTAAGTTGCAGCATCGATGGTCTCAAGAGTGGCAACAGTAGTGAGCTTGGCCCAGGATCAGGCAGTGTTTCATTCTACTGTGCATAAGGTTGCTATGAGTTGGTACTGACTCAATGGCACCTAACAACAACAACAACAATAATATGTCTGACATATGAGAGGATGTCTGGTTATCCATGCCTCTAAGGAACATTTTGTTGTATTTCTTCCAATGTAGATTTGTTCGTTCTGGCAGTTCATGGTACTTTTTATACTCTTCTTCAATACTATAACTCAAATGTATCACCTCTTCTACAGTCTTCGTTATATACTGTCTAACTTTCACAGGCATAAGAAACTGTTGAAAATACCATGGCTTGGGTTAGGCACATCTTAGTTCCCAAACTGGCATCTTTGCTCTTGAGCACTTTAAAGAATTCTTGTGCAGTGGATTTTCCTAGTGTAAAATGTGTGATTAGATTTTTTTGACTGCTGCTTGTTGAAGATTGAAGCAAAAGTGTTGATAGAAGATTGAAGCAAAATGAAGTCTTTGATTACTCCAATCCCGATGCCACATTCTTCTTCATGTAATCCAGCTTCTTGGATTATTCACTTAGCTTACAGGCAGAATAAGTAAGGTGAAAGAGTTCAACCCTGGTGCACACCATTCTTGATTTTAAACCATTATGTGTCTTCTTGTTCTGTTCAATAGATTGCCTCTTGTACCTCTATGTACAGGTTCTTCATGAGTACAATTAATTGTTTGTTCTGGAATACCCATTTTCTGCAAAGTTGTAGATAGCTTGTCATGAGCCACACAGTTGGATGTCTTTGCATGGTCAATAATGCACAGGTAATCATCTTTCTTTCTTTTTTTAAAATTTTTATTGTGAATTATGTGGGTTTACATGGGAGAACAGCAGTTTTGCATTCATCCTATCATATTTGATTTAATTGCAATGATTACAATCTCCCCCCCATGCATCATCAAACAATCAAAGGGTACAACCCACATGCCTGCCTCCTGGCTGTCCACATACAGCCCCTTTCCCTCACTGAGTCCAGTGTTTCCAGCTGCTCCATCTGTCCACATCATCGTCTCTGTCTCCATTTCTGGTGTCACTGCTTCTCTGGGTAGGGTCCTGCACTCTGTTCTTCTCATTTGGTGGTTCCAAGACCTCTGCTCCTGGACTGTGAAATCAGTCACTTCCCTTCTTTTGTTACAAAACATCTACGTTTACATTTCCAACCCTCACAGTCAGTTCTGATAGCAATTATTCACTATTGTATGTCCCTTTCTCCTTTCATTAGCCCGGTCCCAACAAGGTTGGAAATAATTAAGTGGAGATTCTACCTTCCTCTTCCCCATCTGAAACTAGGCTCTCTCTTGAAAGCTTGTAAGCCAGTCACTTCTTGCCTTTGTAGTCCTTCTCCCACCTGCCCGATTTTGGGTAGCCAGTGTCTAAGTTTCCCATTCCTGTCAACCCTGTGTACTGATGGGATGGGAGTGATCCTTGCTGTAAAGATTTGTTCCCTTTTTTGAGCTACTACATCCATAAGTTCTTCTCATTTGAGCTCATCCATTTCAAATACCTTCTTTAGACAGCATAACAGACAACTATACATATGGACCTCACCACATGGAATACATAGAAATAAAATTGACTACATATGTGGAAAGAGAAGATGGAAAAGCTCCATATCATCAGTGAAAACAAGGTCAGGAGCAGACTGTGGAACAGACCAT
>NW_006408630.1:9612772-9621702 GCF_000296735.1 Chrysochloris asiatica
TTAAAACGTTTACTGATGAAGATCAAAGAGCACAGCCTTTGGTATGGATTACTTCTCAATGTCAAGAAAACAAAAATCCTCACCACTGGACCAATAAACAACATTCTCATCAACAGAGAAAAGATTAAAGTTGCCAAGGACTTCATTCTTCTTGGATCAACTATCAACACTCATGGAAGCAGTAGTCAAGAGATCAGAGGACGTATTGCTTCGGGCAAACCTGCTGCACAAGACCTTTTTAAAATGTTGAAGAGCAAAGATGTCATCTTGAGGACTAAGGTGTGCCTGACCCAAGCCATGGTATTTTCAATAACCTCACATGCATGCGAAAGCTGTACAGTGAATAAGGAAGACCATAGAAGAATTGATGCCTTTGAATTATGGTGTTGGAGGGGAATACTAAAAGTGCCGTGGGCTTCCAAAAGAACCAATAGATCCATTTTGGAAGAAGTGCAGCCAGAGTACTCCTTAGAGGCCAAGATGACCAAATTTTTTCTCTCATACTTTGGACATATTGTCAGGAGTGAATAGTCGCTGGAGGAGGATATAATGTTTGGTAAGATGGAAGGTCAGAGAAAAAGAGGAAGACCCCCAATGAGATGGATTGGCCAGGTGGCAGAATCGATGGACTCAAGTGTGGCAACAGTAGTGAGGTTGGCCCAGGATCGGACATTGTTTCCTTCTGCTGTGCATAAGGTCGCTATGAGTCGGTGCCGACTTGATGGCACCTAACAACAAGAACAACAACCTCCATAAGTATAGGTAAAGTTCATCGAATTATAGCAGTTACTCTTTGTTTTCCTCTTCTTTCTTCTTCTAGTTGAGTTCTGATCATCCTGCCATTGAAGCCAGGTCAAATGGGTACTATCTGCAAGAATGGGTATTCTTGTGCATCTTCCCTCATTTCATATCAGCTGGATGCCTCACTCTCCGTTGTAGTCTTCTACGGCCATGTCAGTGCCTCTGGGCCCGGGAGTCCCCGGGCCTTTCCATACTGCTGGCCAACCAGGTCTCCACCAGTATTCACAGGAGTCTATTGAATGTCGTTAGACTCAGCTCACAACTTCATTGCTGTTTTCCTCCCTCTTTCCGTTATCGGTGACCAATGTGATCTTTAGCCAGACCACATGCTTGCTTGTGTATTCCCCTTGTGTCTTAGTCTTGGAAGGGGGTTTGTCCTGAGGGGATCTGACCACTAGCCTTGATAGCTCCTGGGCGAACAGTTTGTTTGTTCTTGTAGTAGTCAATCAGACTACTATTATTGTTTTTGATTGTAAATACACACAATGGAATACTATACTACCTTGAAGAACAACAAGGAATCTGCAAGCCACTGCATAACATAGATGTACCTTGAGGACATTATGCTGAGTGAAATTAGCCAGTCACAAAAGGAGAAATACTGTATAAAACCATTATTGTAAAAGATTAAGAAAGAGAACCCACCTTAAAAGGGGAAAAATTACATATATATTTGTTGATCACTGGTATATATGGGATGAGATAAGGGGAGCAAGGGAGGGGAAGATACAGCCCAAGGCATTGAATAGACATAGGATAATTTGGGTGCTGGGGGGCAGAATGGGGCAATACACAAGAAGGGGGAGGGGAATGGAATCGGAGAACAGTTAGGCAGGTTTGCATGAGTTAAGTGGGTCAGAGGTAAATGATGATGTATGTACAACCTTGCAACAACAGGGATGCTGGATATAGAGATTGAGGCATATTTTGAATGGGTAAAAGAGGAGAATAATGTTAAGATGCTTGGCTGTCTTTTGAATCTTGGTTTCCCTGGCCAACCATTATCCATTCTTCAGTTGATGGACACTTAGGCTGTCTCCATCTTTTTGCTATTGTAAATAGTGCTGCGATGAACATTGGTGTATAATCATCTTTCTTGTATTATCATCTTTCAAGATTCATCTGACGTCAGCCATGGTATCTCTTGTTCCATGTCCTCATCTGAAACTGGCTTGAGCATCGGCAAGTTCCCTGTCAATATAATTTTGCAGCCATTTTCCAATTATCTTTAGCAAAATTTTACTTCGTTTGATGCTAATGATATTGTCTGATGATTTTCACATTCCATTGGGTCACCTTTCTTTGTAATGGGCCCAAACATGGAGTGCTTAAAATAAATTAGCCAGGTAGCTGTTTCCAAATTTCTTGACATAGATGAGTGATGTCTCCAGTGCTGCATCAGTTTGTTGAAAGATTTTAATTTATATTCCATCAGTTCTGAGGATCTTCTTCTTTGTCAGTGCCTTTAGTGCACCTTGAACTTCTTCCATCAGTAACATTGGCTCTTGATCATGTGCTAGCTCTTGAAATGTTTGAACATTAACCATTGCTTTTGGTACAGTGACTCTGTGTATTCTTTCCATTGTCTTTTGATGCTTTCTGCATCATTTAATGTTTTTACAATAAAATCCTTCAATACTGAAAGTTGAAGTTGGAATTTTTTTCAGTTCTTTCAGCTTAAGGAATGCTGAACATGTTCTTCCTTTTAGCTTTTTAATTCCAGGTCTTTGCACATTTCTTTATAATACTTGAATTTATTTTTCTTGACCTGCCCTTTGAAATATTCTGTTCAGCTGTTTTACCTCATCATTTTTATAATTTTAAAAAAGCATCTCTACACAGGAGAACAAGTTTTAGAGCCTCTTCTGATCTTTCTTTGTTTTTTTTTTTTTTTTTCTTTTTAGTGACCTTTTGCTCTTTTCCTGTAATTATGTTCTTGATGTCATCTTAGAACTCTTCTTCATGAGTGTCTATTGAATCAAATCTGTTCTTGAGATGATCACTAAATTCAGGTGGTAAATGTTTAAGGTCATATTTTGGCTCTTGTGAGCTTGTTTTAATTTTCTTTAGCCTCAGCCTGAACTTTTATATGAACAGTTGGTGCTCTGTTCTACAGTCTGTCCCTGGCATTATTATCTGATGATATGGCACTTTTTTACCTTTTCTCCCCACAGATGTAGTCAATTTTATTTCTGTATATTCCATCTGGTGAGGTCTAGGTGTATGGTGGTAATTTATGTTATTTTTTAAAGGTATCTGTGATGAATAGGTTACTGGTCTTGCAAAGTTCTATCATGCAATCTCTATCATTGTTTCTATCACCAAGGCCATATTTTCCAACTACTGATCTTACTCTTTTTTTTCTAGCCTTTGCATTTCAGTCTTCAGGAATTATCAATAAATCTTGATTGTATGTCTGATTAATTTCAGACTTAACAAATTAGTAGAATTCTTCAATTTCATCGTCACTAGCTTTAGTGATTGGTGCCACTAAATTTGAATAATCATGATATTAACTGGTCTTCCTTGTAAGCATATTGATATATTTTCCTATTACAGACAGTATTATACTTCAAAATAGATCTTGAAAATTTCTTTTTGATAATGAATGCCATAATACTCCTCATCAATTTTTTTATTCCTAGCATAATGAATTATATATATATATATATAATTGTCAACCAAAAATTGCCAATACCAGTCCATTTTAGCTCACTAATGCCTAGGATATCTATTTTTATGAATCCCTTTTAATTTTTGACAACTTCCAATTTTTTTACTTTGCACATTCCAATTTTTCTGTAGTCTTCCTTATTTATTGCCCAATTTTCACACATATATTATGAAACTATTAAAAGTACCATGGCTTAGATCTGGCTCATTTTAGTACTCAAACTGATATCTTTGTTACTGAATTCTTTAAAGAGGTGTTGTGCCAAATGCAATATGTCGTTTGTTTTCTTTAATGCTGCTTTCACGAGTTTTTATTGTGTTTCCAAGCAAAATGAAGTTTTTAACAGCCTTTTCTTCATTTATCATGATGCTATTTTTTGTCCAGTTGTAATACTTTTTGTTTTCTTTACATTGAGGAGCAATCCATATTGAAGGCTACAGTCTTTGATATTCACCAGAAAGTATTTTAAGACCTCTTCATTTCCAGGAAGCAAGATTATGTCATCTGCATATTGCAGGTTGTTTATGAGTCTTCCTCCAATCCTGATGCCATGCTTTTCTTCACATAATCCAGATTCTTGGACTATTTGCTCAGCATACAGAATGAAAAAGTATCATGAATGAATATAATCACAGCACACACCTTTCCTGATTTAAATCATTCAACATACTATTGTTCTTTTCAAACAATTTCCTGTTGGTCTATGTACAGGTTCCTCATGAGCACAATTAAGTGTTCTGGAATACCCATTCTTCACAGTGTTATCCAGAGCTTGTCATGATCCACACAGTTGAAAGAGTTTGCATGCTCAATAAAACACAAGGAAACATCTTTCTGGCATTCTCTGTTTTCAGCAATAATCCATCTGACATCAGCAAGGGTATCTCTCATTTCATGTCCTCTTCTAAATCCAACTTGAATTTCTTGCAGTTCCCTATTGATAAATCATTGCCACTGTTTTTGTGTTATTTTCAGCAAAAATTTACTTGCAAATGATATTGAAGATGTTGTTTAATAATTTCCACATTCTATTAGGCCACTTTTAGACTGAACACAAGTATGGATCTCTTCCAATAGGGTGTTGGGTAGTTGTCTTCCAAATTCCTTGACATAGATGAGTGAGCAACTTCAATGCTTCATCAGTTTGTTGAAAGATTTCAATACATATTCCATCAACTCCTGGAGCTTTGATTTCACAAATTCCTTCAGTGCTGCCAGTTCTTCATCACATGCCACCTCTTGAATTAGTTGAACATCGGTTTTTTCTCTTTTTTTTCTGGTACCGTAACTCTGTGTATATCTGCTATCTTCTTTTAATTCTATCTGCTTCATGTAATATTTTGCTCATAGAATCCTTCAATATTTCAACTCAAGGCTTGAATTTTTTCTTCATTTTTTTCTTCTTAAAAGTACCTAGTAGTTTTTTTAAAATTAAATTTAAAAAAATTATTTTCTAACTCCAGATCTTTGCACATTTCATTATAGTACTTGAAAAACATGTCTTCTTGAACTGCCCTTTCAAAAATGATCTTTTGCTTCCTCATTTCTTCTGTTTGCTTTAGCTTCTCTACTCTCAAGAGCACATTTCAGAGTCATTTCTGGCATCTAGTTTGATCTTTTCTTTGTTTCCTGTATTTTTAATGATCATTGATATTCTCCGTGTATGATGTTCTTGATGTCATTCCATAACTTCTCTGGTATTCAGTCATTAGTATCTTATCCACTTAGTTTATGCTTGAGATGATATCCACATTCAAGTAGATTATGTTAAGACCATATTTTGAGTCTTATGAACTTGTTTTAATTTTCTTCAGCATCAGCCTGAACTTGCACATAAGCAATTAATGGTATGTTCCACAGTCCATCCCTGGTGTTGTTTTGGCTGATAATATTGAGCTTTTCCACCATATCTTCCCACAGATATAGTCAATTCAATTCTTGTGCATTTCATCTGGTGAGGTCCACATCGATAATTTCCTTTTATGTTGTTTCAAAAGATATTTTCAATGAATAGATCATTGTTGTTGTTGAGTGCTGTTGAGTGATTCTGACTCATAGTGACCCTATATGGGTTTCTGAGGAGCAGTTAGTGAGTTTGAATTGCTGGCCTTGTGGTTCTCAGTCCAGTGCTTATTCTACAGTGCCACACCAAGAGTGTGAATATATGAAGATACATTGATAATTTCTGGTGATTGAAATATGAAGGGTGGAAATAATGACAAAGAATCAGTAATTGGAAAATATGGTCTTGGTGATAGCAATGATGCTGAAGACCACATGATAGAATTTTGCAAGAATAAGTCATTGGTCTTGTAAAATTCTAACATATGGTCTTCAGCATCACTATTATCACTAGGGCCATATTTTCCAACTACTGATCCTTCCTCTTTGTTTCCAACCTTCACATTCCAGTCTCCAGTAATTATCAATACATCTTGATTGCATGTTTGATCAATTTCAGACTGAAGAAGTTGGTAGAATTCTTCAACCTCATCATCACTGGGCTTAATGGTGGATGCATAAATTTGAATAATAGTGGTATTAACTGATCTTTCTTGTAGGCATATGAATATTGTCTTAACAGATTCAAAATGGCCAATACCAGTCCATTTCAGCTCATTAATACGTACGATGGAGTCCTGGTGTGGTGCTGTGGGTTAATGTGCTGGACTGCAAGTTCAGCTTGACCAACAAGGCCAGAAGTTCAAGCTCACCAGCCACTCCTTGGAAACTCTATACAAGATCACTATGAGTTGGAACCAACTTGATGGTACTTAACAGCAATAACAACAGTAACAACAAAGCCTAAGATATCAATCTTAATACGTTCTATTTCTTTTTTCACAACTTCCAATTTTCATAAATTGGTACTTCTTGCGCTAATAGATTTTTGCAGCTGTTTCTCCTAATTATGAGTTGTGCTCCATCAGCAAATTAAGGTCCGAAAAGCTTTTACTTCATTTCTGTCATCACTGTCAACTCTACTTTGAGGATGCCCCTCTTCTCTATTCATATTTTGCATGCCTTCCAACTTGAGGGGCTCATCTTCCAGATCTGTATCTGACAATATTACTCTGCTATTCATGTGCTTTTCAGTGGCTAAGCTTTCAGAACAATCACTTCCTAGTGTGTCTTATTCTGGAAGCTCAACTGAAATTTGTCCACTATGGGTGACCCTGTGGGTATTTAAAATACCAGTGGCATACTTTCAGCATCATAGCAACACACCAGCCACAATAGTATGACAAACTGATAAGTGGTGGATCCTAGTCATTTGTAAGCAGAAATGGAGGAGTGCTGTTATATGGCTTACTATGCTGGCAATGATATATTAAAGATGAATGGTACCACAGTTATTGTCAAAATTAGTAGTTTAAAATATATCTTGTTGTACAATGCTGTTTGTGAAAGGATATATCCATATACCTACAAGGAGGACCAGTAAATAACACTATTATTCAAATTTATGCACAAACCACTAAAGCCAATGATGATGGAACTGAAGAATTCTACAAATTTCTTCAGGGAGTACAGTGACTCAGTAGTATAAACACTGAACTGTAAAACACAAGCTTAGAAGTTCAAGCCTACCAGTCACTCTGTGGTGTAAAGATGAGGCTTTCTGCTCCTGCAGATTCATAGCCTCTGAAACCCTGTGAGTCTCTGTGAGTCAGGCCTACTTGATGGTACTTAACAACAACAACCAGCTTCAGTTTGAAATAGTCAAACATACAATGAAGATGCATTGAAAATTATATGTGATTGGAAAACAAAAGAAACAGAAAGGAAGGATCAGGAATTGAAAAATATGGTTATAGAAATGATGCTGGAGATTGTGTGACAGAATTTTGTAAGACTAATGACTTAATCATTGCAAATAACCTATTATTAGCAACATAAATGGTGAATATACACCAGAACTTCATCAGATGGAATACAAAAGAATCAAATTGATTACATATGTAGGAAGAAAATGTAAAGAAGCTTAATTGTTTTTGTTGCTAAGTGACATAGAGTCAGTACTGGTTCAAAGTAACCCTATACACAACAGAATGAAACAATACATGGTCCTACATCAAGCTCACAATCATTGCAATGTTTGAGCCCATTGTTGCTGCCACTGTGCAAATCCATCTAGTTGGGGGTCTTCCTTTTTTTCTCTGACCCTCCACTTTAGCAAACATGATATCCTTCTTCAGGAACTGATCCCTCCTGATAACATGTCTGAAGTATGAGAGATGAAGTCTGACCATGCTGGATTCCAAGGAGAATTTTGGCTGTACTTCGTCCAACACAGATTTGTTTGTTCTTTGGCAGTTCATGGTACTTTTAATATTCTCCTCCAAAACTGTAACACAAATGCAGCAATTCTTCTGTGGTCTTTCTTATTCACTGCCCAACTTTCACATGCATGTGAGTTTATTAAAAATACCATGGCTTGGGTCAGGTGCACCTTAGTCCTCAAACTGACATCTTTGCTCTTGAACTTTAAAGGGGTTTTGTGCAGCAAATTTGTCTAATGCAATATGTCATTTAATTTAATGACTGCTGCTTCCATGAGTGCTGATGACTGATCTGAGCAAAATGTCTTTGACAACTTCAATCTTTTCTCCATTAATATGGATATTGCTTATTGGTCTAGTGGTGAGTATTTTTGTTTTCTTTATATTGAAATACAACCCATACTAAAGGCTTTTGTCTTTAATCTTCATCAGTAACTATTTTACATTTTCTTCATTTTCAGCAAACAAAGTTGTATCATCTGCATATTACAGGTTGTTAATGAGTCTTCCTCCAATCCTAACACCAAGATTTTCTTCAAATAATCCAGCTTCTCAGATGATGTACTCAGCATGAAGATTTAATAAGTATGATGAACGAGTACAACCCTGGTTAACACATTTCCTAATATTAAACCATTCAGTGTTCCCTTGTTTTGTTTGAACTACTGCCTATTTGCCTATGTACAGGTTCCTCATGAGCACAAATAAGTGTTCCAAAATACAACCATTTTTCTCAGTGTTATCCATAGCTTTTCATGATCCATACAACTGAAACTGTTTGCATAATCAATAAAGTATCAATAAACCTCTTTCTGAAATTCTCTGCTTTTAGCCAAGATCCATCTGACATCATCAATAATATCCAACATTCCATGTTCATATGTTAATCCAGTTCAAACCTCTGACGGTTCTATGTCAATGTATGTTTGGAACCATTTTTGGATTATCTTGAGCAAAATTTTACTTGTATGTCTGTTGTCAGGTTGTTGTTGTCAGGTGCCATCGAGTCGGAAGCGACTCATAGCGACCACATGCACAGCAGAACGAAACAATGTTCAATCTTGGGCCAACCTCACCACCGCTGCCACACTTGAGTCCATCAATGATGCCACCTGGCTGATTCATCTCGTTGGGGGTCTTCCTCTTTTTCTCTGACCCTCCACCCTACCCAG
>NW_006408630.1:9622837-9669079 GCF_000296735.1 Chrysochloris asiatica
TGATCTCTTCCAATCAGTCGGCCAGACAGTTGTCTTCCAAATTTCTTGGCAGAGATGAGTGAGTGCCTCCTGTGCTGCCTCACTTTCCAGAAAGATCTTAACTTTTATTCCATCAATTCCTGGTGCCTTGTTCTTTGCCACTTCTTTCAATGCACTTTGGACTTCCTCTCTGAGTATCATTGGCTCACTTGTATGTCTAGGCTTGAATTTTTTCTTCAATTCCTTAAGCTTGAGAATTGCTGAGATTTTAGGTTTTCTTTAGGTTTTCTAACTCTGGGTCTCTGGACATTTCACTATAATATTTGACTTTGTCTTCTCTAGCTGCTCTTTGAAATTTTCTGTTCAGTTCTTTTACCTTCTCATTTCTTCCATTTTCTTTAGCATGTTTATGCTGGAGAGCAAGTTTCAGAGTCTCTTCTGACATCCATTTTAGTACTTTCCTCCTTTCTTGCCTTCTTAATAACCTTTTGCTTTTTTCCTTTATGATGTTCTTGATGTCATCCCACAACTCTTCTGGTCTTTGTTCTTTAATGTCTAATGCATCAAATTTCTTCTTAAAATGATTTCTAAATTCAGGTGGGGTATGTTCAAGGTCATAGCTTGGCTCTCGTGGACTTGTTTTAATATTCTTCAAATTCAGTCTGAATTTGCATATGAGCGAGCAATTGATGGTCTGTTCCACAGTCTGGCCTGGCCTTGTTTTGGTTACTGCTATGGAGCTTTCCCACTGTATCTTCCACAGATGTTGTCAATTTTATTTCTGTGTATTCATTTTGGTGTGGCCCATGTGTGTAATTGTCTTTTATGTTGTTTATAAAAGATATTTGCAATATAGAAGTAATTGGTCTTGCAAAATTCTATCATGTGATCTCTAGCATTGTTTCTGTCACCAAGGTCCTGTTTTCCAACTACTGATCCTTCCTCTTTGTTTACAATCTTTGCATTCCAATCACCAGTAAATATCAATACAGGTAGATTGCATGTTTGATTGATTTCAGACTGCAGAAGTTGGTAGAATTCTTCAATTTCATCGTTACTGGCTTTAGTGGTTGGTGCAAAAATTTAAATAATAGTGGTGTTAACTGGTCTTCATTGTAGGTACATGGATATTATCCTATCACAGACAGCACTGTACTTCAAGACAGATCTTGTAATGTTCTTTTTGGTAATGAATATGATCCCATTCCTCTTCAATTTGTCATTCCTGACATTGTAAACAATGTGACTCTCAGGTATAAAATGGCCAATATGAGTCCATTTCAGCTCACTATTGCCTAGGACATTGATATTTATGCATTCCATTTCATTTTTGAAAAATTATAGTTTCCCTAGATTCATATTTTGTACATTCCATGTTCTAATAATTAATGGATGTTTACAGCTGTTTATCTTCATTTTAAGTTGTCCATCAGCAAATGAAGATCCCCAAAATTTTACTCCATTCACATCATCATGGCCAATTCTACTTTGAGGAGACAGTCCTTCCCCAGTCATACTTACACTGCCTTCCATCCAAGGTACTCCTGACAATATTCTGGTACTCTTCATCTTGATTCAGTAGTCAATATTCTGGTGTGATCTGACAGTGTTCCACTGCTATTCATAAAGTTTTTGATGACTAAATTTTCAGAAGTAGTCTGTCTCTCTTTATTTTTAGTCTGGAAGTTAATCTGAAACCTGTCCACTGTGGTTGATCCTGATGGTATTTAAAGTAGTGATGACATAGCTTCCAGAATCACAACAATATGCCAGCCACCACAGTATGACAAGCTGATGGATGAGTGGTAGAAAGAAGCTTAATAGCATCAGAAAAAACAACCCCATAGCCTGACTTTGGAACAGACCATCAATTGTTCATTGGGGTCCTGACATAGGAAAAGCATTGCATTGCTAAATGAAAGGTTGGCAGTTTGAAACCCAACAGCTACTTCTTCTATGAAACCCTAATCAGGGTTTCTATGAATGAGAACTTACTTGACAGAAAAGAACAATAACAACAAGGTCAGGCTGAAGCTTAAAAAGTTAAAACAAATCCATGAGAACTAAAATATGTCCTTGAGTATATCCTACCTGAATTTAGAGATCATCTCAAGATGCATTAAACATCTCAAGATGTATTTGACACATTAGAAACTAATGAATGAAGACCACAGGGGTTGTGGGATGACATCAAGAACATCATGCATGAAGAAAGTAAAATGTCCTTAAAAAGACAGGAAAAAAATAACATACCAAAATGGATATCAGAAGAGACTCTGAAACTTACATTTAAACATAAAGAAGCTAAAGAAATTGAAACTAGTAAAGTAAAACAACTGAACAGAAAAACTCAGAGGACAGCTCGAGAAGATAAAGTCAATTATTATAATGAAATGTGCCAAGATCTGAAGTTACAAAATCAAAAGGAAAGAACACCCTCAGCATATATTAAACTGAATGAACTAAGGGAAAAATGTCCGCTTTGGGTTACAGTATTGAAGGATTCTATGTACTAAATTCTTCACAATGAATTTTAACATTGCAAAGAAAGGGTATTCCAGAACACTCAAGAGAACCTGAGCACAGATCAAAAAGTAGTTGTTCAAGAAGAACAATGGGGTACTGAATGGCTTAAAATCAGAAAAAGGTGTGCACCAAGGTTGTATGCTTTTGACATACTTAATCTGTAGGATGAGCAAATAATCTGAGAAATTGGATTATAAGAAAAAGAATGTGGCGTTAGCATTGGATGACGACTCATTAAAAACCTGTAGTATGCAGATGATACCACATTGCTTACTGGAAGTGAAGAAGATTTAAAGTATTTAATGATGAAAATCAGTATGGATTACACCTTAATGTAAAGAAAATTAAAATCTTCACAACTGGACCAATAAATAACATCATGAAAAATGGAGAAAGATTAAAATTATCAAAGACTTCATTTTGCTTGGATCCACAATCAATACTCATGGAAGCAGGAGTCAACAAATCAAATGACCTGTTGCATTAGGTACATCTGTTGTATAAGAGGGCTTTAAAATATTTGAGAGCAAAGTTATCAGTTTTCGGACTAAGGTACACTTGACCCAAGCCATGATATTTTCAATAGTCTCATATGCATGTTAAAGTTGGACAATGAATAGGGAAGATTGTAGAAGAATTGATGCACTTGAGTTTTGGTGTTGGAAAAGAATGTTGAAAATGCCTTGGACTGCCCAAAGAACAAACAAATCTGTGTTGGAAGAAGTATAACCATAATGCTCCTTAGAAGCATGGATGGCCAGACTTCATTTTTCATATTTCAGATATGTTATTAGGAAAGATCAGTCCCTGGAGAAGGATATCATGTTTGGTAAACTGGAGGGTTCAAAAAAAGAGGAAGACACATGAGTAGGTGGATTGGTGCAGTGGCAACAGCAATGAGCTCAAGGGTAACAATTGTGATGATGGTGTAGGACCAGGCAGTGCATAGGGTCTCTATGAGTTAGAACCAGCTTGTTGTCACCTAACAACAACAAGAATGGGTAAAATATTTAAGGACACAGGAAGCATCAAAAGAAGATGGAAGGAATACACACAGTCACTATACCAAAAAGAATCCAACAATATTCAACTATTTCAAGAAGTACCATATGATCAAGAATTGATGATATTGAAGAAAAGGTTCAAGATGCACTGTATGTATTAGTAAAAAAAACACAAGGCTTCAGTAATTGATGGAATATTAATTGAAATGTTTCAACAAACTGATTCAATGTTCTAGGTGGTTACGCATCTATGCTAAGACATTTGGAAGAGATCCATATTTGTACACTTTCCAAAGAAAGATGACCCTATGGAATGTTGTTAATCATTGAACATTATCATTAATATCACATGTAAGTAAAATTTTGCTGATATTATAAAAAATGGTCGCACCAGTACATCTACAGGGAGCTGCCAGAAACTCAAGTCAGATTCAGAAGAGGATGTAGAATAAGGGATAACATTGCTGATATCAGATGGATCTTGACTGAAAGCAGAGAAAACCAGAAAGATGTTTACTTATGCTTTATTGACTATGCATTTAACTGTGTGGATCATAAGAAAGTATGGATAACATTAGGAAGAATGAATATTCCAGAACACTTAATTGTGATCCTGTGGAATTTGTAGATAGACCAAAGGGTAATTGTTTGAACAGAACAAGGGGATATTGAATGGCTTAAAATCAGGAAAGGTATATATCAGAGTTGTATCCTTACTCCATATTATTAAATTTGTATGAGCGAACAATCTGAGAAGGTGGACTACATAAAGAAGAACATTGCATCAGAATTGTGTCTTCTGTAATATGCAGAAGACACAACATTGCTTGCTGGAAGTGAAGAGGACTTGAATTACTTACTAATGAAGATCAAAGATTATAGCCTTCATTATGGATTACACCTCAATGTAAAGAAAATAAAATACAACTGGATCAAAAAATAATATCATGATAAATGGGGAAAAGGTTAAAGTGGTCAAATACTTCATTTTGCTTGCATCCATGATTAATAATCATGGAAACAGTAGTCACAAAATCAGATGATGTATTATATTAGGTACATCTGCTGCACAAGATCTCTTTAAAGTGTTCAAGAGAACAGATATCACTTTGAGGACTAACTTGAACCTAACCCAAGCCATGGTATTTTCAATAGCATTGTATGCATGTGAGTGATGGACAATGAATAAAGAAGACCATAGGAAAGTCAATGTAATTGAGTTATGGTGTTGGAGAGAAATGTTGTAAGTATCATGGCCTGCCAGGAGAATAAAATATGTCTTGGAAAAAGTGTATCTAGAATGTTCTGTGGAATCAAGGATATTGAGACTTCTTTGCTTGTAATTTTGACAGAGTGTTAGATTTAAACAATCCCTGGAGAGAGACATAATACTTGGCAAAGTGGAGAGTCAGTGAAAAAGGAGACTTCCCTAAAATCTTAACATGGGGCAGCAACAATGGGCTCAAACATAGCAATTATGAGGATGGCACAGAACCAGGCAGTATTTCTTTCTTTTGTACATAGGGTTGCTATGAGTTGTAACTTGCTCAAAGGCACCTAACAACAGCATCGAGCTTCTCCGCTGCCTCTTTCCTTACATGTAGTGGATTTGATTCCTGTGTATCCTGTGAGGTTCATGTGTATAGTCACCATTTATGTTGTTTAAAAAATTATGTTCTTTTGTTGTGAATAAATTGTTAGTCTTGTAAAATCCATTATCTCAATTCCAGTTTCATTTCTATATTTTTCAATTGCCAATCCTTGTTTTTATCCAACTTTTTCATTCCAATTATCAGCAAATATCAATGAATCTTTATTGAATACTAGATCAATTTCAGGCTGTAAAAGTTAGTAAAAATCTTCAAGTTCTTAAAATTTCCATCAGTGGTTAGTGCATAAATTTAAATAATAGATATTCTAGTCTTCCTTGTTGTTGTTACGTACCATCTAGTTGGTTCTGACTCATAGCAATCCTGTATAGCATTTCTGAGGAGTGGCTGGTAAGTTTGAACCACTGAATTTGCAGTCTAGTACTTATCCTTGTAAGCATATGGATATTATATTATAACTGCTGATATTGTACTTCAAGATAGATCTTGCAGTATTCTTTTTGACAACTGTGTCTCTATTGCTGCCTAATTTGTCATTCCTGTCATAATAGGCCATATGCTTGTCCAATTCAAAATTGCCAATACCTGTCTATTTTAGCTTATTCTAGGATATTGATCTTTCTGAGTTTCATATCATCTTTGATGATTTCTAATTTTCTTAGATTTGTGCTTTGTACATTCCATGTTCTGATTGTTAATGGATGTATGCAGCTGTTTTATCTCCTTTTGAGTTTTGCTACATCAGCAAATGAAAGATTCTGGGAAATGAAAATACATTCTGCCAGTTGCTCGGGTTTAAGTTTTAGCAAGTTTGCCTTTGTGAGGAATCAAAAGAAATATATTACTGGCTTTTAAAAGTGCAACAATTATTTTACAAATTCTTCATTTTTATGAACTCCATTTGATGGTACACTTAAAATTCCTTTTTGATTCAACATTTTTCAAGAGACAATTTATTTTACAGTTACAACTTTTCTACTTAATCTTTTAAAACATTTCTATGTGTACATGCATATGGTTACAGCTAACATCAAAAGAAAACCACTTACGTACACAAGTCTTTGCTCTAAAGTCATCCCCAAGTACTGAAAGTTATGTTCATGATGGTGTTCAAAGTGACACACTCCTCTGTAGTATAGAATTACTCTTGGGGGTCTTCATGGAATGCAATCTAAAATAATTACTGTCAATATCTGGCTTCTACATTTTAAAGTTCAGAGCATAGTTGACAATTCATAGGGAAGTAAACTGCAGCCGTGTTCAAAGTCTGTCTTCCTCTCTTCTTTCTAAACAGCTGGTATAAATAGTTCTCTAAACAACTATTATGTATGTATATTTTGAGATTAAAATTTGTCTGAAGAGAACTTCTAGAGTTTTATTAGTAATTCATAATAAATGTTTGACATTGCTTTCTACCCTCTCACACATTGGGGTACATATTGTTAGTTGTTGTGGAGATGGTTCTGACTCATAATGACCTTGTTACTGTTGTTGTTATGTGCTATCGAGTTGATTCCAACCCATAATGACTCTGTATAGGGTTTCTGAGGAGCATCTGGTGAGCCTGAACCGCAGACCTTGCAGTTCAAATAGCTTTGCAGTCTGGCATATTAACTCACAGCATCACACCAGGACTCCACAACAAAATGAAACACTGCCTAGTCCTGCACCATCCTCACATTTGTTGTTATGTTTGAGCACATTGGTGCTGCCACCATAAAAATCCATCTCTTTTGGAATCTTCTTTTTTGCTGACCCTCTACTTTACCGAGCATGATGTCTTTTTCTAGGGACTGATCCCTACTGACAACATGTCCAAATTACAAGCGAAGAAGTCCCAAAATCCGTGCTTCTGAGGAGTATTCTGGCAGCACTTCTTCCAAGACAGAGTTGTTTCTTCTGGCAGTCCACAGTATTTTCATTATTCTACACCAATACCGTAACTCAGATGCATAATTTCTTCTAAAGTCTTCTTTATTCACTGTCCAACTTATATATGAGACAATTGAAAATACAATGGATTGGGTCAGACATACCTTTGTCCTCAAAGTGACAATATTGGTCACTTTAAACCTGTTAAAGAGGTCTTGCATAGTAGATATGTCTAATATAATACATCATCTGATTATATGACCACTTCTTAGACAACTTCAAAATTTTCTCCACTTGTCATGATGTTATTTATTGGTCTAGTTCTGAGACATTTTGTTTTCTTTATTTTGAGTTGCAATCCATACTGAAGCTTGTTGTTTTAGGCTGAGGTTTCTAAAGAATCAAAACCTGACATGAGGTGAGTCAAAAATTATCTATACTTGGGTTATATTAAAACTCCTGCTCATGTCCATGACTAATGACAACACTGAGTGTGCACGTGAAATGATTCTGTGAAACAGATTGACAAGTGAGAGAGTGAATTATGTAGTAAATCATTTGCAAACCACCCATGGGTCTGCCTATGAAATAATCCAAGACAGACTTTGGTTTCACAAAGCTTGTGCAAGATGGATACTGAAATAACTCATGGAAGAGCATAAACAGAAGCATCTGGACATCTACAAACAAACTTTGGACCAATAGTTTTAGGAAGATAAAAGTTTCTTATAAAAAAATATTATTGTCCCTTCTGTGCAAAGGGCTGATAAGGATGGACAACTTACACATTGTTTACCTAAAATAGGGTGGAGGGGAGCAATAAAGGCATGAAGTGAGTGGCTTACAAGTTTTCAAGAGGGAGCTTAGTTCAGAGTGTGCAGGGGAACGTAGAATCCCCACTGGATAATTTTCATGTTGTCTAGATGGGTCTGGTGAAAGGAGATAGGGGTAATATCCTTATGATTCAATAGTGAGTAATTGTTATCATGACTAATTGCAATTGTCACAGCTGTAAAGGTAGGAGTTTTGTAACAAAAAAAGACAAAGCAGTTAATCTTACATTTCAGGAACAGAGGACCCTAGGATTATCAAGGGAGAAGAGCATGAGTGAACTGTGGGACCCTATCAAGAGAAGCAGCGACACCAGAGATGGAGGCAGAGATGATAACATGAAGAGATAGAACAGCTGAGGGCTCTAGACTCATGGAAAGAGAAAGATGGTGTGCTGGCAGCCAGGAGGCAGGCTTACAGAATGTGTCCTCTGGTTGTTTAAGTGATTATATATTCCTGAGTGGTTTTGTATGCATCCAAAAAACAAAAACAAACAAACAAAAAAACCACAGAGGGAATAGAAGCAAATACTGTTGAATGATGAATGCACAGAGGGGATTGTAATCTTTGCAATGAAACAAAATATGATAGGATTAGTCAGAGTCAACTACATTTGCTGATGGGACAAAACTGTAAATACCCATTAATAATCAGATCATGAAATATAGAAGTATTAATATAGAAAAATTGGCGGTCAGAAAAAATTTAATAGGCTGCATAAGGATCAATATCCTAGGCATTTATGAGTTGAAATGGACTGGTGCTGGCCATTTTGAATCAGACAATCATATGGCTTATTATTCCTGGAATGACAAGTTCAATAAGAATGGTGTCACATTCATTGTCAAAAGATCTTTCTTGAAGTACTATGTTATCTGTGCTAGGATGACAGCCATATGTTTATAAATAAGAAAAATTAATACCACTGCTACTCAAATTTACACATGAACTACTAAAGTCAGTGATAATAAAATTGAAGAATTCTACCAACGTCTTCAGTTTGAAATTGATTAAACATATAAAAAAGGAATATTGATATTTACTGGTGATTGGAATGCAAAAGTTGAAAATAAAGAATAATGATCAGTAGTTTAACAATATGGCCTTGGAGATAAAAATGATGCTGGAGATTGCATGATAGAATTTTGCAAGAACAATGACTTATTCATTGTAAATAACTTTTCCCTACAACTTAAATGACTACTACACATGTGGACCTCACCAGATGGAATACACAGGAATCAGTCTGACTACATCTGTGGGAAGAAATGAGGGGAAGCTCAATATTGCCATCCAAAACAAGGCCAGAGGTTAATTGCAGAACAGACCATCATCAGCTCATAAGCAAGTTCAACTTGTTCATAAGCAAGTTGAAAAAACTAAAACCTACAAGAGCCAAAATATGACCTTGAGTATATTCCACCTTAATTTATAAACCATTTCAAGAACAGAATTGTTGCATTAGACACAAATGACTAAAGACCAGAAAAATTGTGGGATGACATCAAGAACATTATATGTGAAAAAAGCAAAAAAAGAGGAAAATAAGAAAAGACAAAGTGTATGTCAGAGATAATGACTCTTGACTGTAGAGAAGCTAAAGCAACTGGAAGAAACAATGAAGTAAAACAGCTGAACAGAAAATGTCAAAGAGGAGCTCAAGAAGACAAAACATACATAATAAAATATACAAAGACCTAGAGTTAGAAGAAGAAGAAGAAGAAAAAGGAAGTATAAGTTCAACTTCTTAAGCTGAAAGAAATGGGGAAAAAATGTAAGCCTTGGTTTGCTATATTTAAGGACTCAATGTGCAAAATATTAAATGATGCAAAAAGCATCAAAGGAATATGGAATAAATATACAGTGTACCAAAAAGAGTTGGTCAATGTTCAACCATTTCAAAAACATGTGCATATCATCAGGAACCAGTGATATTGAAGGAAGAATTCCAAGTTGCATTGAAGGCACTGGTGAAAAACAAAGGTACAGGGATTGAAGGAATACAAATTGAAATCTTTCAACAAACTGATGCAGCATTGGAGACACTCATTCATTTATGCCAAGGCAACTACTTGGACAACCGATTGGAAGAGATTCATATTTATGCTAAGTCTAATGAATTTGGACACAATGGAATATGAAAAGCATCAAACATTATCATTACTATTACATGTAAATAAATTTTTTCTTAAGATAAGTCAAAAACAGTTTTAACACAGAAAGCTGCCAGAAATTCTGTTTGGATTTAGATTTCATTGCTAACATCATTTCATTGTTGGAAGCAGAGTACACCAGAAAGATGTTTATTTGTGCTTTATTTACTAAGCAAAGACATTTGACTATGTGGATCATAGTATACTATGGATAACATTGAGAAGAATGGGAATTCTGCAACACTTAATTATGCATGGCCTTGTACATAGACCAAAAGACAGTTATTAGAACAGAACAAGGGAATACTGAATGGTTTAAAATCAGGAAATGTGTGAGTCATGGTTGTTTCCTTTCATCATACTTATTCACTCTGTATGCTGAATAAATGATCTGAGAAGATGGACTATATGAAGAAGAGTGTGGCCTCACGATTGGAGGAAGACTTGCGATATGCAGATGACATAATTTGTTTGCTGGAAGCAAAGAGTATATTAGGCAGTTAAAACAGGGAAGAGAAGTTGACAGCCAACACCAGATGTGCTTCAACCAATTGTTGTTGTTTGTTGTTGTTAAGTGCCGTTGAGTCAGTTCTGACCCATAGTGACCCTGTACAGGGTTTCCAAGGGTGTAAATCTTTACGGGAATAGAAAGCTCATCTTTCTCCTGTGGAGCAGCTGGTAGTTTCAAACCGCTGACCTTAAGGTTCGCAGCCCAATTCGTAACCAGTACGCTACCAGAGCTCCTTTCAACCAATTAGATATCTCAAATAGGAGGAACCAGGAAAGGGACTTTATTCAAAATCATGTATGTACAAAGAAGACCAAGACTGAACTGAGCATTGCAGTTAGCTCATGAATACAATGATAACAAAGTGAATTATGGGAAAAGAGTGCTGTAAAACCCAGGATGGGAATAGCCATTGATCAACCTAGAGATCAGTAGACAACTTCCACAAAGAACCTGTATACAACCCTACAAAAAAACTGTATGAAAATGAAACAGAGTCCACTCAGGCCTCTCCTCATTCATGAGGTAGTAGCCCATTCTCATCTTTAGAGAACATCTATGCTTTAATAAATCCCCTTGATTGCTCAAATTTCTGTCTCTATGGCTTCTTTCACATATGTGTTATGCCTTGTTGTTAAGTGACATAAAGTCAATTCCGACTCATAGCAGCCCTGTATAGAGTTTCCAAGGAAACGCTGGTGAGTTTTAACCACTGACCCTGTGGTTCAAATTGACCTTGTAGTCCAGTGCTTTATCCCATAGTGCCACACCAGGACTTCATGTTATACCTACACCCTACCCATTCTTTGGAAGGATAGTAGCACCTATCCAAAACTATCACCTGCATGGTAGCAAGATGACTTAAAATACTTACTAATGAAGATCAAATACCAGAGCCTTCAGTATGGAATGCTCCTAAATGTAAAAAAAAAAAGCAGAAATCTTCACATTATGACATAATTATAAACAGAGAATAGATTGAATTTGTCAAAGATTTTCTTTTGCTTGGATTCACAATCAATGTTCTTGGAAGCAGCAGTGAAGAAATAAAATGATATATTGCATTAGACAAATCTTCACAAAAAACTCTTTAAAGTATTAGAGCAAAGACGTCACTTTGATTACTAAGGTGTACCTGACCCAAGTCATGGTATTTTCGATTGCCTTACAGCTTGTGAAAACTTGACAGTGAATACAGAAGACTACAGAAGAATCAATGCATTTGAGTTATGATGTTGAGGAAGAATACTGAAAGTACCATGGATTGAAGAGGAATAAACAAATCTGTTTTGGAAGAACAGCCAGAATGCTTGGAATCGAGGTTGGCAAGTTCAAGGTCCGTACTTTTTACATATCAGGAAGGACCAGTCTCTGGAGAAGGATGTCACTCTTGGTAATATGGAAAGTCTGTGAAAAAGAATGTAACCTTCAATGAGATAGATTGACATAGCAGTCTCATACATAACAATTTAGAGGGTGGTGAGAACTTTGTTCGATTGTGTACAGGGTCACTATGAGTCAAAACTGACTTGATGGAACCTAACTCCATGGTACCTAACAAGAATTAAATGAAGTAATACACATAGTGGTCATAGGTGGTGATAGCGATGTGCCATGGATTCAATTCCAACTCCATGACCCTGTAAAGGTTTTCTGAGACTGCAATTGTTATGGGAGCTGAAAGCCTCTTCTTTCTTCCATGGAGCAGCTGGCAGATTCAAAATGTTGACCTTGCTATCAGTCCAATTCATAACCCACCATGCTACCAGAGCTCCTTAGTAATTACTATTGTTGTTACAATTGTTGTTGAGTGTCATCAAGTTGGTTCCTACTCATACCTACCTTGTATAGGGTTGCTGAGGAGAAGTTGGTGAGCTTGAACTGCCAACGTTGTGGTTCAAATCAACCTTTCAGTCCAGCACATTAGCCTGCAGGGTCACACCAGAACTCCAGGGATCACTACAGGACTTGGGAAATATTACCCATTGCAGTAAGTCATTCTAATTCATAGAGGGTTCCTATTAATTGTATTAATTTGTTATTCAGGTAATTTGTCAATTATTAAAAGTTTAGGAGCTTTGTTTCCTCCCTTCCTGACTTTTTGGCATTGATATTATGACAAAGATATTCAGAATGACAAATATAATAAAATCAGTTTTAAAATAATCATAAATATAAATTCTGATTTAAAAAATATGCTTGTTTACAATATATATTAACATCTGTTTACAATATATATTAACATCAAGAGTAATATGTTATATTTCTTACATTACATTTTCTTTGTCTTCTCTAAAAATATTAATTTTAAAAAGTGAGTTCAAAATTATGAACAATTGGAGACCAAAACGTAGAAGCAATTTTTTTTTTTTAGAACCAAATTTTGAATCTCTAAGTAATTCATCACAGACATCAGTAATGCTGAACAAGGGAAAGAACATTTGCATTTTGTTTATGGAATGGTCTGTGGTTCTTCCATAGCAAAAGTTGAAACAATGACTTGGATTGATCTTTGGTTCTGAAGTTCTAAAGACAAGAACACAAATGGTTGGTATTAATATAGCCTGAGGAAAAAGGAAGAAAGAAACTAATGTTGAGTCTCCAATACTGTTTTTTCTTAACTGATATTCTGGAAAACAGTGAAGGAATGGGCATTGCAAATTTGCATTTTCTCCCTACAGAATACCTCTCCTGCTACTTTCCTTTGGCCTCAAGATTTTGGCGAGATCAACACAGACACTTTCCAGGGAAGGAAGTAAGACAGGAACATGTGCCCTGGTGGAGCTGCTTAGAATATTGAATAGTTTTTGACATAGCTTGATGCAGAGGCAAGGTAATACCTTCAAAAGAAAGAATTGCTACTGTAGTTGGAAGCTCATGGGGGAAAGGAAACTAAATGAATCTGGAAGGAGATTGAGTGGAGGTATTTATTCCTCCCCACCTCACAAAGAGAAAATAGGATGGTGAAGTGAGAATACAGGAGCTTGAAAAGAGCACGTTAGTCTGATGAAAACGGTTTCCCACCCCATCATCACTACAGCAGAGGGCAATGAAAATGCCTCTGCCTTTACTTTAAATCAAAATTCATTCTTTAGGGTAATATTTGCTTTCTTTCCTGCTTCATTTGATGGTTGCACTGCTGACATGGATTCACAATGGTTACTAAAATATTCACTGCAAAGAGCTGGTGTGAAACAGTCTCATATACTGCGACTCTTTTACTCATCTGGATTAACCTTTCTCCAGCAATCTCAGCATTGTAAACACCCCTCAGCATTAAATAAAACACAGCAGTGTGCAGGTTTAAATGATTGCTTCAGCTTTTTTTCCCCCTTAGCCCAAAGCGTGACTTGTTTTATTTAGCAGTTTTTTGCATTCCCCCACTGTTTAACAATCAGGCACAGCTTAAAGCTTTGCCCTTACTTTCTTTTCATTGTTTAATGAGGTCCAAGAAAAAATGCACACTTCTCTGTCCTTCCCTATGTTTGTTTTTTTTAAAGGATGACTTGAACTAGAGTCGGATTTGGAAGGTCAGTGTTCCAACGTTGCTGTGGTAGACTAAAAAATGCCAAGAAAATTCACAGGCTGGTAACATAGAGATAGGCAAAAATGAAGTCCAGATTGGTAAAAAAGCTAGTATGTATTAATACAACATTGTGGCTGAGAATTTAAACTAATAAAAGTCAAGAATGTCAAAGTTATGATCCTCACAGCTATCGTTATTCATTACTTGCCCACATGATGATATTTTATGCACCATATTTGCTGTTATATTTATGCCCTTGTATAGAATATGCCAAGTTATAGTTACTAAGGGAAGCGTAACTTTTCATTTCCAACTTTCCTGCATTTTAATTTTCAGCATAATTAGCACTAACATTGTGATTTAACTGAAAGCTATCCTTGCTTTTCCCCTCCTTTCATTTCCTAAAGAAAATTCAGGTGACCATGCATCTACCTATCCTAACTGTCAAATGATCTTTGGAATTTATTTTATATTTGGTTTTCAGGTTGCAAGGGACATAGTAACTTTCCTTTCTTTGGGGGAAGAGCTTTGCAGTTTATAGGTGCTTTCTTTCAAATCAAGAAATCCTTTGGGGTAGAAGTTTACAGGAACTTGATGGATCTCTCCAGGGTCCTGACACCCTATCAGGGTAGTACTCACTGCTCAGTGTATACTGTTTCCTACATATTCCAGTTGGTACTGTAAGATTTGAAAATAAGAATAGTAAATAACAGAGTACATAATATTGTAGTTTAGGTCTCTGTCATTTAACAAGTGAAAGAAATTTACATGAAAATATCAGTTTTCACTAGGTTGGACATTGTTATATTTCACATGAGAATGAACTTCGAAATTCTTGGTATAGCATATAACTAATCTATTTCAATCAAACTTTTTCAAAGTTACATACAGTATATGCTTATTAATATGCTATAGTTGGTAGTATTATGGACTCAATGGCACTTAAAAACAACAACAGTTGGTAGTATTATAAAGTGGAAGTTTTAATTAGATGGGTATGGATTCACATCTTGATTCTGACACCAACAGGTTCTTTTGGATATGTGACTAAACATCTGTGAGTCCTAGTTTTCTAAATTTTTACACTGACTGAGAAGAAAATTTCATCTTATTTTTTGTGAGCAGCTGCTAAGCTCAAACTATGAACCTTGTGATTTGCAGTCCAGTGATTTTTGTATGGAGCCACCATGCTCCCAAGTATATGCATTAGACCTTAGGATATGGTTGTTGGTGGTTATGTGTCATGGAGTCAGTTCTGACTCAAATTCGTATAGGGTTTCTGATGCTGTAACTCATTATGGGGGCAGAAAGCCTCATCTTTATCCTGCAGAACCACTGGTAGTTTCAAACTGCTAACTGTGAGATTAGCAGCCTGACTCGTAGCCAATAAGCTACCAGAGCTCCTTAAAATGTCTGCATCAGTGCTCTTTAGTAGAAGCATTATTTGAGTCAAATATGTAATTACATTTTTTCTTATAGTCATAGCCACATTTAAGAAGTGAAAAATAACCAAAACCAGGTGAAAATAATTTTGATAATTTGTATGAAACATATAATCCAATATGTGTAACATTTTAATATTTACCTTATTTTAAATATTGGCAAAATATATTGCATACTTAGTTACCTAGTATTGGGTAACAAAAAATAGTACAAGTGAATGATTTTAAAGAATAAAAAATAATTGTCTTACAGCTTTGGCGTCTAGAATTCTGAATTAGGGCATTGATTCTAAGGCTCCTTCCTTATCTGTAACCCTAGGTGTTCCTTGGCATTCTTTGGCTTATGGATGGTTTTTTCACCTTGTTTGACTGTGTCTCTTCTGGTCTTTTTATTACACATCATTTAGAAGGGGTTTGGTTTAGGACTCAGCCTAAGGAGCTCTGGTAGCATGGTGGTTATAGGTCTGCCTGCTAACCTAAAGGCCAGTAGTTCAAAACTACCAGCTGTTAACAAAGTTTATAACCTCAGAAACCCTACACAGGGTCATTATGAGTCGGAACTGATTCCACGGAACACCAACACCACCTATTCTGGTATGATCTAACTAACATAACAAAAGAACAGGATTATATTTACAGGTTAAGATTTCCACATAGTTTTTGGTGTGTGTGTGTGTGTGTGTGTGTGTGTGTGCGCGCGTGCATGGGTTGTGGATCAGGGGACACAATTCAATCCCTAATACATACTAGCTCTTAAACATCTGTATTTACATTTATTTTAAGTTTATTTTTCACAAATAAGATCTTTTGTTTGTCATCATTAAAAGTATGAATTTTAAACAGATTCTTGAACCGGAGGCTCATAACCATCAGCTCGTTTAACTTTAGCACCTATCTCATCTCCAGTAGCTTTTCCAGAACTATCATCACCATGAAGCTCCATGAGTTTGTCCAACTCAAACTTGGGCTTCTTCAGCATTTTTACTTTCCTAACAAACATGTCATAGAGAGAGTAAATAGACTGGCAAGCCTTCTCTGTGTCCTTTCCAATGCTGTCTGGAATCAGTTCATTGACCAATTATCTCAAGTCATTTGTCTGCACCTCTCAGATCATGATTTCCATCATTTTCTTATGGATTTGATGCACTTGTTGGTGCTGAGCATAGATGTCTTCTGAACCTGGTTGTTGCATTTTTTAGTAAAGCCAACACACAGCAGGCAAAGCAAATAATCATCCATAGTCTTGATATCAACATGAGCTTCAATCATGGTCTGCCATTTTTTGACGATGGAGCACATTTTGTCCACAGTAAGATCCAGGCCATGGAAGTTGGTCAGGTAGTTTTTGCTATCCTCAGTAATTAGCTTAAATTTTCTAAATGCAACTTTATTGTTCTGCAGATCAGCAAGACTCACTTCAAAAACATGACCCTTGAGGTCATCAGATGAAATGTTGGTTCCTTGAGTTCTTGTGACTAGTGCTTTCCCAATGTTTCTTATATTGAACATAGCTGGTGCCATCACATCACACATACCAATCTTTCTTAGAAAATGTCAGCCGCTTTCTTCTTGGCTCCTTTATTGTCATCTTTTGTCAGGCACTTGTTCTTGCTGACCATGCTGGTGCTGTTCAGAAAGCCAAAAGGCTATATTTTACATTTAAAAGACAACTACTACATCTGTGGACTAGACACATTTCATTGCGCAACAGGTTATTGTGATTACCATACTGAACAACCTAGTGTCTACTAAGATAGAAGGCTCATGTCAAATACTGTAATACAATGTGGGGCTAAATTGCATCTAAGTAGTATAAGGAACATGTTTGCCTCTTTCCTCAATATGCTGATATTCATAAAATAGCAATTAGCATTAATAAAATCATTAACATAAGTGATTTTTTGGTGAGAATATTATAATTCATTAAGAAGTTATGAGAGCTGTTAATAGTTGAGATAATTTTAGGGATTACATCTGTTGACTATTTTCATTCTGGACTTTTAAAAAGGGCTGGAGTTTAGATTTTAGGGGAGCATAAACTGAATTAGAAATAAATTCTCAGAGTCTTTGTTGTCAAAGAAAATAACAAAAATGCTCAGGCTCAAAGATAAAGTATACACAGGCAGGAGATGTTGGCCGTGAAAGATGTTTCATCTTCAATACACTCATATTTTCAGCTAATGCAGGGTGTTCTGAAATTCACCTATAAAAGTGAACAATAATGACCTGAGCAATGCTGCACAGCAACCCTGGAGGTGTTTCAGACTGCTGGTTAGAATATTATCTCACATTGCAAGGTGAGTCCTGGTTCCCATGGAAATCTACAAGTGTGCACTGCAAGCCAGTCACTCAAACACCCTAAAAAAGAGTTCAGGAAAAAGAAAAATGAAAGGTCCTAGCAAAAAGCCAGTGACCTCAGGGAGGTCAAAATAACATATGCTGAAACAAAAAACAAGACCTTTTTAATTTATTTTCTGATTGACGTTATTTAAAATTTCTGTGGCTTCTCTCATGAAGAAAATAAGGATTAAAAATTCCCCTGTTTAGTGATTTTAGAGTAACTTAGTTTGTCTCCTATTTAGTAAAATGCTTTCCTTGAAATTGAAAGAAGAGTGATAGCCCTGCCATTTCTCTATATTCTATGATATTGTATGACAGACGTCACAGAGGCAGCTGACATTTTGCATGTGCATCTTGAAGCCTGTTTTGGAAGCTATAGAATGTAATGCAGAAGGCCAGTTAGTGAGTTCCTTTTTAGCTGCCAACTGCCTCATTTTCATCATTGATTCTCATAGCAGTTCTATCGATTGGTATGAGGGAAGGACTTTGTCCCTAAAGGGTATAAGAGGATATCTATATGGGTTTATGATGGTCTTTTCTTTTTTATTGTTGAGTAGAAGAGAGATACAATAAAATTTCCCTGAAGAAAAGTGTGTTATAAATCTTTGGTGGGGAAGCTAGGGGTCTGAAGGAGAAAAGCTCCTTTACCATCATTTTCACTATGGCCATTACCCATAAGAAATGTGAAATAATAAGAAGAGAAAGCTGAGTGAAAATTAACTTTAAGTAATGGAAACTGACAAGCAGCTTTTATGATTTAGGATAGAGTCATGTCAAGTTCAGTGTTGAAGTAAGAAACATGGAGGACAGGCATTTTTATGTTGTCTGTAATTGGACAACTGAAGAAAATGATTTGCTGAAGGTGATGCTAATGACAACAAACCAATGTCAAACAGTGTGCTGGTTTTTCCACAGGGGTAAAAAAAGGAATGGAGAAGGAACATATTGTACCCAGCTTGAGTTTATGAGGAAAGAGATTTTTATGCCAGAGGGAGGATATTTTGTGACCACAAAAATGTAAATGTACAGAATTATCTCTCTGGCTGAGTTTTTATTTTTAACAGAATCACCTCTCTTGTACAGGCTAAATGCATTATGTTTTACTGAAAGCACTCTTGGCTAGTCCTGCAATTGTTACTTCAGGTGATATTTTTAAAATGCCTATTTTCATAAATGATAATATATACCTGGCTGTTCTTTTGGGCTAGAGACAATTTCATGTTTCAAAGCTAGCCAAGCAGTTTTAGTGATAATTTTTTTGTAGCCATTAGGGTCATGTTTAATTTCCCACCCTCCCAACACTCTCTACCTCCAGATCATACTCAGCATTAAAATAATCATTGACTTGCCTCAGTCACATTTGATTTTGCTGCCAACTCAGACTCTACCTGTCCGTCCTATTTCCCCTATGGCTTAGCCTTTCTCAGCTATCTATGGCTCTTCTTTCTATGAAAACTGAATATTTTTATCCAGCCAATACTAAAACACTTCTATTAAAGAAAACAGAAAACAAAACAAAACAGAACACCTAAAGAGTTTAGTTAAAAGCTAAGAGTTCTTAATTTCATATCAAACCTATCACCTATCTATTAGAACATTCCCTTGTTTTATGTTCCCAATTTTCTGAAAGGCCCCATTAAAAATGTTCTGGCCCATTGTCATACCATATGTCAAACAAGTTTTCTCTATTTGAGAAATAGTAGTAATTAACATCCATGGAAGGCCTATAGCTTGATTTCAGAAGGCTTGGCTTGTTGTTGTTGTTGTTAAGTGCCATCGAGTCGGTTCCGACCCATAGCGACCCTGTACAGGGTTTCCGAGGGTGTAAATCTTTACGGGAGTAGAAAGCCTCATCTTTCTCCCGTGGAGCGGCTGGTAGTTTTGAACTGCTGACCTTAAGGTTCGCAGCCCGATTCGTAACCACTACGCTACCAAAGCTCCTTGGCTAATGCTGTATAAATTTTGGGCACGGGCTGTGGTCCTTCCTTATGCATATCTATTTATTTTTTTAATGTTTTATTGTGAATTATATGATAGTTTACATGAGAGAACCTCAGTTCCATATTCATTCCATCGTATATCATTACATTGCCATGGTTCCAATCCCCTCCATGCATCGTCTTCCGACCAAAGGGCATATCCTAAAAGCCTGTGCGCTACACTATCCCCTCCCCCTCAGTCTTCGGCCCACAGTTCCTTTCCCTCTCTGGATCCAAAGTCCCCAGCCGATTCACCCCTCCATGTCATCATCTCTGTCTCCATCTCAGGCATCCCTGGTTCTCTGGGTGGGGTCCCGTTCTCGGCTCTTATTCGTTGGTGGTTCCAGAGACCTCCGCTCTTAGACTGGAGAAATAATCGCTCTCTTCCTTGCTACAAAACATCTACCCTTGCATTTCCAACACTCACAATCCGTCTTGATAACCATTATTCACTACAGTATCACACGTTACCCATCTGTATTTCATTTCATCAGCTCCACCTAGACAAATTGGATAGTACTCACTGGTGATTCTTCCTTCCTCCATGCCCCTTAGCTCTAGGTTCCCTCTTGAAATCTTGTAAGCCAGTTACTTCTTGCCTTTGTAGTCCCTCCCTCCCCATTTGGGTATCCAATGTCCAAGTTGCCCCTCTCTGTCTATTCTGTGTGTGGAGGGGGTGGGAATGTTTCTTGCTATAAGGATTTATCCCCTCTTGTGTTACTGCATTCCTATGCATAGGTCAAGTTCATCAGCTTGGATCAGCTCAATCTTCTACCCCCCCGCCCCCACTTTCTTCTCCTGGTTGAGCTCTGATCATCCAGTCATCCAGTCCCGGTCACGTGGGTGTATCCATATATTTTTTAGAAAAAAATATCCAATGATATATAATTCTATGAGGGGGAAATAAGAGGCATGGGACAAGGAAGAATGCAGAATTCCACAGAAAAGATCAGTTTTGTGAGCAAATCTTAACTTTTTACAAGCACATTCCTAGTATTTTCATATCAAGTAACTAGCTTTGACTAATTTTATTCTATTGTTATTGGAGTTAGAGACCTTTTATTAGTGAAATTCATAGATAATCTAAATGCTTTATTTTAACTAATACATACATTGACTTACTCCCTTCTTTTATGTCTAAAACTATTTTCTGAAATTGAGCATTATTTCATACATTTAGAACCAAGTTTTCCATTTTTTTCTTTATTGTGAACTGTTTGATCTGCTTGTATTTTTTGCCATTTAAAAATGTTTTCTAATTTGTGATTGGACCTTAGAACTGACTTGCAGATACTATTTATTTATTAAATGGGAGGTAAACATTTTATGGAGGGCAGTGATGACTCAGTGGTAGAATTCTCACCTTCCATGACAGAGATCTGGGTTACATTTTCAGTCAATGCAACTCAAGCATAGTCTTCAGTCATCTGTCTGTGGAAATTTGTGAGTTGCTGTAATGCTGGTTTCAGCAGAGCTTTCAGACTAAGACAGATTAGGAAAAGGGCATGGTGATATAATTTCAAAATCAGACAATGAAAACCTATGGATCAAAAGAATCCAATCTCATTATGCATGAGGTTACCATGAGTTGCAGGACAGACTACATTACTGCGAAAAGCAATAAAGCTCTTTCTGACATGTTTGTATGTTTTTCATGCAGTTGATCTTGCTTGGTGAATTTTGACATATAGAAATGTTTGATATAAGGAGTTGTGGTAGCTTGTATTACGAGTTGGGCTGCTAACTGCAAGATCAGTAGTTAGAATCTACCAGTAGCTCCATGGTAGAAATATGAGGCTTTGTGTTCCCATAAAGATTTATAGCCTTGGAAACCCTACACAGGATTACTATGAATTGGAACTTACTCCATGGCACATAACCACTACCACCACCACCACAAATGTTTGATATGCATATAGCTATACTCCATATTTTTAATGACTTGTGAGAGGTTTTTAAAAAAATCATAATTAAGGTCTTCTCTCTCTAAGATTATACATTCTCCAAAGATTTCTTCAAGTAATTTTAGTCACTTTTTTTCCTTGAAAAAAAAAAAATCCTCAAAAAACAAAATAAAGAATATATATATATAATAAAGGTGTTTCTAATGATCAGTGAAGTGGTGAAGGTACAAATATCAAGAGGAAAAATCAGGCCTATCTAGCATAAAAATAATTAAAAACAGACACTCATGGTTGGCTCTAAGAGATTTCCCCTTGAATTTGCTTTCAAGGGTTATCTGCTGTGAGCTGGGTCCTGCCCCTGCTTTCCTGACCCTGTTCTTGAAGTGGAAGGCAACTGAAGTTGATAAAGATGTTATACAGGTATAATTGAGGATAATGTCTCCCTCCTGCCCAAGAATATTACTAAAATGAGAACTTAATATTAGTTTGTGCAGTGCTGTAGAAAGCAATTGGAGGCACATACACTGTGGAATAGATCTGATATCATTAACTTTAAGGTTAAATGCCTTCTCAGTGAACTACCTGTGCAAGTAAATTAAATCAAACATCTAATGTTAGCTATGCAGGTTACTTCATTTATGAAGGTTAAATAGCTGAATTTCAATATAATTTTTTAGCCTTGCAGTGGTAGAGATTTGGAAAGTGTTCCTGTTGTATATACCCTTCTAAATTGCTTATGGAAAGCATCTATGCATATTAATGACTTATTTTCTCACCTTTTCAAAATGGTAATGAAATGCCTGCAGGTGGCAAGTAATATAAATTAACCACTTATTGGATTAGTTTAAAACATATGAATAAAAAATAATAACCCTTCTTCATCACTATGAAAACAACATAGTAGATAGAAGAAATCTTAAAATAGTAATTTATAAGAGATAATACCAAAAAGATTAAAATAAGCTTTTCTATTCCCTAGAAAAGCAAACAAAATTTCAGAGTAGGTGATATTTTTAGTTTTAACAGTGTCAAATATTTACATTCTTTAAGATTGCATAGCTAGCTATCACAAAATGTCTGTCACAGTGTTATGCTTTTTTAACATTAAGATCCTCAGGTAAAGATTTTCTGGCTCAATGAGGAAAATTAAATGTCACTACACCCTGCCAGATCTGCCCACCTGTATGATCTGGCTGAGTGAAATGCCAGTGTTGATGAGAATGTGTGTACACCCATTGCTGTCTGGTTGGTTCTGACTTGCAGTAACACTACTGGACTGCCCGGTAGCATTTCCTAGTCTGTTATCATTATGGAAGCAGATGGCCACATCTTTAGCTCACAGAGCTGCTGCTGGGTTTGAACTGCTGACAGTTTGGTTAGCAACTGAGAATTTAGCCACTGTGCCATCTTAAGTGCTCTCTTAAATGCACATATAGTGAGGTTTATACATGAAAAAGGGTCTCTCTCAACCATGAAACAGATGTTACCTAATTCAGATGAAAAGTAATAAAGATATACATTGTTTTTGGTTGGGGATTATCTTCTTAAAGGTATTCAGAAGAATAAGGAAACAGAAAAGTATATCCACAAGTTTGAAGATTAGATTGTTTTCCAGAGATTAGAAAATCTAATAGGATACCGCATCCTTCCAGCATCTAAATTACCAACAGGTAGATATCCATTGATCCCAAATATATCACTTCTACTGATTATTGAACTAACTTTGCTTTACTTTCCTTTTGCTCTTCTTATGTATCATCAGTTAACAGTATTTCTCTCTATTCATTTTAGCTCTTTTTTTTTTTTTTTTAAACACTCAGGCATATATAATAATTTAAACCTTCAAAGGCACATTGTGCAAATCTGCCTCCTGGCCACCAGCTCTCAGTTCCTCTCTTCCCATGAATCTAGAGTCATCAGCTGCTCCCTCTCTCCATGTTCCCATCTCTGCCTCCATCTCTGGTGTTGATGCTTCTCTAGATAACGTCCCACATTCTGCTTGTGCTCTACTCCCTTGATGGTCCTAGGGTCTTCTGTTTCTGGACTATAAGATTAACTCTCCCCTGTTTTTGTTACAAAACTTCTACCTTTACAATTGTGACAGTTGCCATTAGTCATGATAACAAATATTCACTATTGAATCATAAGAATCTTATCCCCATGTCTTTTTACCAGACCCATCTAGACAATATGAAAACGATTCAGTGGAGACTATATCTTCCCCCACACACTCTTAACCTAAATTCCCTCTTGAAACCTTGTAAGCCAGTCACTTCAAGCCTTAATCACTCTCTCATTTTAAGTAGCTAATGTCTAAGTTGCCCATCCTTAACTATCCTGTATACAGGGGGGATAACATTGATACTTGATGTGAAGACTCCTTCCCTCCATGAGTGTAGTCCTGGTGTGGCACAATGGGCTAATGCATCAGGCTGCAAAGTCATTTGAACTGCAAGGTTCGTGGTTCAAGCTCACCAGCTGCTCCTTGGAAACCCTATACGGGGTCTCTTTGGGTTAGAATGGACTTGACAGCACTTAACAACAACAACCTACATGAGTATAGGTCAAGTTCATCATATTGGAGCAATTTACCCTCATTTCCTTTATCAATTTTTCTTTTCTTCTTCTAGTAGAGTTCTGATTCTCAAGCCATCAAGGCTAGGTCAAATGGGTACTATCTGCAAGTTTGGGTGTTCTTGTGCGTCTCCCCTCACTTTATATCAGCTGGATATTTCACTCTAAGCTCTAGCCCTCTGTGGCTATATCCTTGTCCATGGGCTCAGGTGTCCATAGGTCTCACCACACTTTGGACCAACCAGCCCATCCTCTTCTCTCGCTCATCTCCAAGTCAATGGGAGTCTACGGAACATGACTAAACTCAGCCCATTTCTTCATTGCTGCTTTTTCCCCTATTCTACTCACCAATAGCCCCATGTGGTCTCCAGCAAGCTTATAAGTCTGCTCATGTGTTCCCTTTGAGTTTTTGTCTTAGAGGGGCATTTGTTCTGAAGGGCCTACCTCTCCCCCCCCACCCACCCAAACAACATGGATGCTATACAGTTTTGTAAACTGGAGTAACCTATCATGATTTGCTTTCTATGCATGCTATGTATGGTATATGTGTGTGATCATTTTTTATGTGGGCATGTTATTTATGAAAATATGGTATGCTTTTTTTCTCACTCCAGAGCCTAAGAACTATCATATGATAGGTTCAACTAGTTATCACTAGTTGTGTCACTTACTGGGTACAGTTTTGGTGCCAAACTATCTGCTATTATTTTTCACAAATAATGTATACTTCTTACATTTTGGAAAATTCCTCTATATTATTTTCATAAGCATGCTACTCCAATCTTCCCCCCCCCCCACCGCCACATGTTTCTGACTTCAATTTCATTTTTATTTTTATTTTTTTTCTGTCCAATGGACTTAATGTTACTGGGATAAAACTGACCTCATGGAATCTTCACTTAATCTAAGTATTTTCCTAAACCAAGTGCAACCAAGATTGAACTGAATGGTCTCATGATGGAAATGGAACACCCTGTTGACACCAAAGATTATGTATCAGTGCATGAAAAACTAGAAATTAGCAAGACATGATCCTAAGCCTAAAACTATTAGAACAAGATGGTGTCTATATTTTATTGCTTTTATTAATCTTGAACTGAAATATACATCTTGATAATCAGTATCTTTGAAATAAACAATAAAAGTTACCAGAAAAAATTGTGTTTTAAATTTAAAAATAGGTACTTTTAGTTTATTTATTCATCTTCATTATCATCTAACTCCTAGAACCCTTCAAAATCAAATTTTCATCACTATGATAATGAAAATATCTTAAAGTTGCCTGTAGATGCTCTTTGGTGATGTCTCAACTGATGTCATCATTAACACTGCAGTCCACATTTTCATCTTTATCATCAACATTCTGCTTTTCTGAAGCCATTACAGATGGGCTTCTATTTTTTTCCTTCCTCAAGCAGAAGCCACTCACTTGCAGACTTCTGTAAGTGATGCCTACTTCAGTCATTCTAATGGTGTGATCTCATGAAACCCAGACTGCATCTGTTCATCCCACTCTCTTCTCATGAAAGTCTTGAATAAGTTGTTGACTGCAATATCTCATAGCTGCAGTTTGCAGGTTAAGGCCACTAGCAACCAGGCACTATAAAACCAAGCAAGCCATCTAGTTCTCAGTGGTTGTAATAGCAATAAATTTTGTACCTAAAGAAGCTACAGTCCTGGTGGCAGGAATTTTGAAAGACATATTAATTGGAGAGATACATTTTTCAGAGATTTCTTTGATAAAGAATTTACAGAAGTTAGCCATCTTTTGCTCAGTCATCTAGAAGTTGCTGGCCTACAATGGTTCTCGTTCTCATAAAAAAAATATTTTTTTTTTCATGAAATGAGAAACTTATCTTGAAATTTAGCATTCTTCTTTTATTTGTCAGAAACTTCACTTTGATATGAATTGTACCAGTAGAGGCAACTTGGTTTTGTTCCCTTTATGAAATAATCTACTCTTTCACTTATTCTCCAACTCAGGCCGTTTCCCTTTGTATCAACCATGCTTTTGTGAGTTTTTTTTATACGACTACTTTTTCTACTTTCTTCCTTAACGAATGGATGGATGGCTATCAAACCTCGAACTCTCTTATTGCTGCTCTATTGCTTGTTTCTTCCATCTCACAACAATTTTTAGTCTGCAGTTGGTGGTGTAAGACTTGTATTTAATTCCTGACATGATCATAAAGGATTTAAACACTTACATTTATAAACTGAAAAAGTGTGCAAAATATAATCAATAACTGGCTGGTTCTAGTAATGCCTGCTGCCTTCAAGTTGATTTAGATTCACAGTGACCCTATGTGACAAAATACAACTGATCACTAAAGTTTTCAAGGCTGTAAGTCTTATAGAAACAGAATGTCTCATCTTTTTCCTGTGGATGGGCTAGTAGGTTTAAATCACCAACCTTTTGGTTAGCAGCCCAACACTTAACATATTACCCCACAAGAGTTTCTTGGCTCCACTAAAGAGATCACAAAGTTTAAATGCAAGTATATAAGAAACAAGGATTGTCTTATAAGCTCGCAAACATATAACAAGACTGACTCATGATCACTGATCAAAGACATAACTAAGACTATGAAATAAGCAGACCTGTGGCAATGTAGGATAAGCACAGGGTCAGTGGTTCAAACCTCCAGCAACACCTTGGAAACCCTATCAAGTGTCACTATGAGTCAGAGCCAACTTCATGGGGCTTAACAAAAACAACAACAACACACACAGATTTATATTAAGGAAATGATTAAAAAGTTGTAGAAGTAGGCAAGTTCCAAGTCCATGGGTCAGATGTCTAGCTGGGGTCAGTTGTCAGGCTGAAGGCTTCTGCTGACACATGTAGCTGCAGGAACTGATCAATCCAAAATTGGTAGGTCTGACAGCAGGCTTTTGGTTACAGAGGTGAATGAATCCAAGATGGCAGGTAATATAACAGGCTACTGATGACTTCCAGGATTGGCAAGCAATACAATAGGCCACTGGCTTGAGTCAAAAGAACCAGAGGTCAGATAACAAGTCAGATGCAGGATCCAGACCCAGCAAAAAGTAATCAAGCTTTGGCTGAGTGTTCAATATATTGGAAGCAGGCCACACCCTTGAGGAAATGTCCTTTCAATTGGTTAGCTATTCATAGCATATGTCATTTTGTTGTTGTTGTTGTTATGTGCCCTGGAGTTGGTTCCGACTCATAGTGACCCTGTACAGGGTTTCTGAGGCTGTAAATCTTTACGGGAACAGAAAGCCTCATTTTTCTCCCACGGAACAGCTGGTAGTTTCAAACTGTTGACCTTGCAGTTCTCAGCCCAATTCGTAACCACTACGCTACCAGAGCTCCTTAGCATATCTCATTATGAGGGAATATTATGTCTTAACTGCAAAACCTGTGATGCTGTAGGATAAGCACTGGACTTTAGCTATGAGGTCAGTGGTTCAAACTTACAGTCACATCTCAGATGACCTACACAGGGTCACTATGAATCAGAACAAACTCAATGACAACTACAATAACTGCTAAATCATTGAGAATTATGGCCCAGTTAAGTTGACACAAAATTTTAAATATCACAGTATACTTTCAAAAAATAAAAAAGGTCCAGTGAAAACAGTGACCAAGGAGATCTGCTGGGCCAGTTAAATTTGTGGCAGAGAGTCAGCTCAGAAGGCTATGGTAACTGCTTATTTAGGCCTCAAAGGCCTAAATCTATCTTGATAGATATTCTTGAGGGACACAGGATGATCATGAGGGCATTTTATGAAGTTTTAAGAAAACTGTATTTGTGAGAAAAGCCTAGGAATGTTGCGCCAAGGAAAATGTTTTCCATCACATCAATGCATCTGCTCATTCTTTGAAAGTAGCAAGGGCAACCTGAGAATTCCATTGAAAACCTTATCCCATCTACCCCCTAATCTTGCCCCTTAAGTCTTCTTTTTGTTCCCCAAACTCAAAGAACATTTACAATAAAAATGATTTCAGTCCCTCAAGAATTCCCAAACTGCTGTTTTGACTTAATGTAAATCTATGAGCTCAGAATTCTCTGGGGAATAGTTAGAGATGAAAATACTGTTTTCAGTAGTGTATCCACTTGGATGGAGGATACATAAAGAAACAATAGCCCCACATTTTGATATGTAGTAAACTTTGCTAAAATTTTGTACCTGTACTTGTTGGCTTAGTTTTGCATATGGTGGTGGTGATGGTGTGCCTTTGAGTTGGCTCCAACTTATAGCAACCCTGAATAAGATTTCTGAGACTGTAAATCTCTGTGGGAGTAAAAAGCCTTATCTTTCTCCCACAGAGCTCCTGGTGGACTCGAACTGCAAATCTTGCGGTTAGAAATCCAAAGTATAATCCATTGTGGTATGCTTCAAACAGTTCATGGAAAAATGAAATTAAAAAAATTAATTTCCTAGAGCTCTTTGAAATCCCCTCATTTATATGTAATGTACTGTACTAGGTACATATATACTTACTAGTTTTAGACAATTTCTGTCATTTGTGAGTTTTCATTCTAGACAATTTGAGACAATGACACAATTAATTATTGGTATAAATTTTGCAGATAAAAATATTGTAAAGTTGGAAGGTCCTCAGATGGCCTAAGAGCCTGGAAGAGTAGGGTATGTACATGACCAGAGTATGTATCTGATAAATCTCTTTCACATTGGCATTTGAAAGATGTGTTGGTTTTAGTGGACAAATAGCATAGAAAGTGGTCTACAAACACAGCAAATAACATGTAAAAAAGCCTCAAAGTGGGAAGAGAATAGAAAAATGGTAAGTGAAAAGAATTCCTGTATGACTAGAACATAGATATGCAGTAGACAGATGATTGTAGAGGAGTCTGGTAAGGCTGGTGAAGCAGGTAAAGGTTAACTTTGCTTTGCTCTGTGAGCCATTTTTAAGGACTATTAATTTTATCATCGATACAATTGGATTGACAATGTACAATTTCCTGGTATGGTACTCTAGGATAATCACTGGACTGCTAGCAATAAGGTTGCTCATTCAAATCCATTGTCTGATCCTCTGAAATCCTACATAAGGTGTCTATGAGTAGGAACTGACTTGACATCTAAGGACAACAAAAACTAATTTGTAAAATTGTCATACTGTGGTAGCTTGTGTGTTGCTGTGAAGCTGACACCAGTATTTTAAATACAATCAGGGTCACACAAAGTGGGCAGGTTTCATCATACCTTCTAGACTAAGACAGACTAGGAAGGAGAGGGGGAACACTTCTGAATAGTTAGTCACTGTAAATTTTATGAATAACAACAGAATATATTGTTTGAGATAGTGCTGGAAGGTGAGTCCCTAGGTTTGGAAGGCACTTAACCTATTCATGGGGAAAAGCTGCCTTTGCAAAGTAGTGTCAACATTAATGAATTGGATGGAACAAAGCTTTGGAGACGAGACCTTCATTTGCTGATGGGCTCCAACTAAAAAAAAAAGAAGAAAAAGCTACAAACATTTATTAGTAATTGAAATATGGAATGTACAAAATATGAATCTAGGAAAATCAGAAGATGCAAAAAATGAAATGGAATGCATAAAAATCAATATCTTAAGCATTACTCAGCTGAAATGGAGTGGTATTGGTCAATTTGAGTAAGAAAATCCTGTGGTCTATTATGCCTAGAATGAAAAACTGAAGAGCAAAGCATCACATTCATCATCAGAAAGAGTACTTCAAGATCTATCTTGAGGTATTAAGTTGATTTTGATAGAATAATATCTATATACTTACAAGGAAGACTTCACCACTCATCTGTCAATTTGTCATACCTCTGTGGCTTCAGTGTTGCTTTAATTCTGGAATTCATGTCACTGATATTTAAATAATATCAATTGTATAGACAAGCTATGGACAACATCGTGAAGAATGAGTATTCCAGAACACTTAATTGTCCTCATGAGGAACCTGTTCATACACCAAGAGGCAATTGTTCAGAAAGAACAAGGAAACACAGAATGGTGTAAAATTAGGAAAGGAATGTTCTAGGGTTGCGTTCTTCAACCATAATGATTTAAATTATATGCTGAGCAAATAATCTGAGAGGCTGTATTTTATGAAGAAAAAGGTGGCATCAGGATTGAGCAAAGACTTATTAACAACCTGCAATATGCAGATGATACAACCTTGCTTGCCAAAAGTGAATAGGACTTAAAATATTTTCTAATGAAGATCAAAGAACACAGACATCTGTATATATTTTTTTCTAATTTATCCTAGGACTGAGTGTCAGTATTTTGAAGAAACTGATGTATACTTCAATCCTGTACAGTGTTATGTGCATATGTAAGTGTAATATCTTGGTTTGATATCCTAGGCCACGAACCCCACATTCTAAGAGAAAAAATCTTTTAGGATTATTTAGGAGTCTTGGTATGGTGCTGAAGGATAAGCACTGTTAATGGAAAGATCACCTGTTCAAACCCACCATCTGCTCCTTGGAAGTTCTATATAATGCTGCTATGACATGAAACCAACTTGATGACACTTAACAACAACTCCTGCCCTTAAGGAACCCTGGTGACATAATGGTTAAAGTACTCAGGTATGAACCCAAAAGGACCTTAGTAAAGTCCTATCCCTTGGTGACTGGCTGTTAAGATCAGGTTGCTACTACCTTTTCCTTGCAAAATGAACTTGGATCAGTAGCCCACAGCTGTCCAAAATAGTAAAGTCAAAATTTTTGTGGAATCTAAAAACCAATTTCTATTTACTTCCATAATATTTAATTTTGTGCACCAATGTGGCTTATCACTGTTGTTGTTAGTACAACCTTGCATAGCATCCTAGGATTTCATTAATACTTACCTTAAGATGCCTGAAAAGCATCTCTACTTCATATTTTGCTTCATGCTTCCATGAAATTCTGCAGATTTCCCTAGTTCTAAAAGCAGTGATGTTTACCAAAATTAGAATTATGCTTTACTGAAGCAGGCAATGTCCAGTAGCAAAGGAGGGGAACAAGATAGGTCTTATCCAAAATTGCAAGGTGAAACAGTAATTTCACCAATGGGATTTGCAACATAATGTTCAGAAATCAACTACGATAAATGCAGAAAATGCCTATGTTAAAATTTTACTAACTCCTAAAATTCTGGAACTTGGATTTAACAGTTTATTATGATTTATGCGATTTTTAAAACATCACTCTTGGGGAATTGAGGTGGGGCTTAAGGGCAGATTAGGGAGAATAATGGATGAAGCATGTTCAGTGGACAGTTCCAGAACTCTGAACTACATATAAAGGAATATTTAGAAAGCTCGAAGGCTTACTGCTAGTGGGATTTGTAGCAGAAGCAAGAAAGGTGGTGTTTTCTGATCTGTATCTGCCAGCAGCTTCCAGAGCAGCCATTGTGGTGTGTGAGGGAGTGAGAGCAGGATTAGAGAAGTGCTCCACACAAAGGTCTGATGGATCCTCAGAGATAAAAGTATGAACATTTTTTTTCCCCTGTTCCTTTGTCATGCACTGTCTGTACATCTCCACACTGGTGACTAGAAGGGGTGCTGGAGTGAGTGGGTACTGCCCCCCCCCACCCCAGGGTTCTACTATGCATGCACATGGATCTGTTTGGCAAATACCACTGTGGGTAGAATCTAAGAAGAGGGAGGAGACAACAGGAACTACTTGAAAATGCACTTAATTATTTAAGATGACTAAGAAACAACTGATGATATCTGCACATGTCCAGAAACAAGATAGAGTAACTGAGACAAATGAGCTGAAGGCAGACCTGCACTTCCCATTGGCAGGAGGGCAGGCATTGGAATTGCCTGAGAAGGAATTCAGGATAATGATATTGAGGTGCAAATGCTCCACAGAGGATTTGAGAAAAACAATGAAGTCAGGAAAGCACTACAAGAATAACCAAATAAGATAAATACAGCATTGGAAACAACAATTGAAAACCTATAAAAAGAGGTCCAAATGATTAATAATAAAATACCAGAAATAGACAATATACTGAAAGGGCAAAGGAGTAGAATTGAAGAGGTGGAAGCTGGAAGACAAATCTCTCAGAACAGCTAAGATAGAAGAGCAAGCAGAAAAAAATGATTAAAAAAACTTGAAAAAGTATAATATTCAAGTGGGACAACATGGAGATGAATAACTTGAGAATTATGGGAATTCTGGAACAGGAAAACTCACAGACAACTACAGAGGAAATAGTTACTAAGCTTCTAGAAGACAATTTTCCTAACATCCTGAAAAAATAAAAAAATAAGCATTCAAGAAGCTGAATGAGCTCCAGGAAGGATAGATCCCAAAAGAAAATCATCAAGACATATCATAATTGAGCTCTCCAAAATCAAAGACAAGGAGAGAATCCTGAAAGAAGCTAGAGAAAAGAGAAGTGTTACTACAAAGGCAAGCAAATCAGATTAATCTCTGATCTCTCAGCAGAAATCATGCGGGCAAGAAGGCAATGGGGAGACATATATAAAACCCTGAAATAAAATAAACTTCCAACCAAGAATCATCTACCTAATAAAGCTGTGAATCTAATACAGTGGTGTAATAAAAACATTCCAGGATAAATAGAAGCCAAGGGACTTTGTCAAAGCCAACCCAATGCTTCAAAACATCCTAAAGGGAGTTCTTTGGACTGAGTAACAACAAGAACAAACGACTACCAGAGATTGACATATGTGGCAGCACCAAACAGAACTCAGTCAACAGATGAAAGAGTCCAGAACAGAGCAAAACTATAAGAACAAATTCAGAGGATCTGGCAGGTCAATCTATGATAAAAACAATTACAGTGTGAAAGAAGGTAAAAGTATAGGAACAGAGATCCAGGGAATGAGGAGTTCAGGTAGGCACCAGGATAAAACAGACTGTTTTAAATGGAGTAAAAAGTTAATGGAATATAGGGTAACCTTAAAGAAACTTAACACTTCCCAACATACCAAGAAAATGAAAATCCAAGAATAACATAGAAACATTAAAATGATGAAGAAACTGACAAGAAAGAACACAAAAACTCAGCACAGGAAAGCATGCAGAGCAAAGCAACCAGCAGCACCACAAGAAAACAAACATAATGACAGCAATTAATTTATACCTATCGATAATTACACTGATGTCAATGAATTAAATGTACCAGTTAAGAGACGGATAGTGGCAGATGGATAAGAAAACAAGATCCTTCAAAATGCTGCATACAAGAAACGCATATTACAGACAAAGACAAAAACAGATTAAAAGTTAAAGTTTGGAAAAAAAATATACCAAACTAATTTCAATAAAAAAACAACAACAAATGAGCAGGAATGGCAATACTAATCTCTGGTAAAATAAACTAAACTTTAAGACAAAAATCAGTATATGAGATAAAGAAGACACTATCTCATGATTGTCAATTGAACAAGACGACATAACCTTACTAAATATCTACACTTCCAATAAAAAGAGTTCCAGAATATATAAACCAAACGCTGATTTGAAGAAAGACATATACTAGATAATTCTACAATAATAATGGGAGATTTTGATACAGCATTTTCAAAAAAAGATAGAACAACCAGAAAGAACTCAATAAAGACACAGAGGAACTAAACAACACAATCAGCCAACTTGACCTAATAGATGTACACAGAGCATTCAACCCAACAATAGCACAATGCACATTCTTTTCTAATGCACATGGAACATTCTCCAAAATAGACAGTGTGTTAAGCCATAAAACAAGCCTCTATAAATTTACAAACATCAGAATACTACAAAGCATCTTCTCAGACCACAATGCTATAAAATTAGAAATCAACAGTAGGAAGACCAAGGAAATAAAGTCAAATACATGGAAACTAAATAACACCCTTCTTGAAAATCTACTTGAAAAGGTGAATTCATAAAGTTCCTAGACACAAGTGAGAATGAAAACACAACATACTAAAACTTTGGGACATGGCAAAAGCCATGCCGAGAAGACAATGTATTGCAATAAATGCACACATCCAAAAAGAAGAAAGAACCAAAATTAACACATTAGCACAACATCCCCAACAATGAGAAACAGACCAGCAAAGTAAACCTACAGTAACCAAAGGGTGAAAAAAAAGAAAAAGAAAATTACAGCACAAATAAAAAAAGACAGAAAAACAGAAAAACTATAGAAAGAATCAACAGGACAAGAATCTGGTTTTCAAAAGGATTAAAAATGGACAAACCATTGGCAAATGTAGCAAAAGAAAAGATGGAGAAGACACAAATAACATGCATAAAAAACTACATAACAGAACCAATGGAAATAAAAAGGATAATAAGAGAATACTATAGAACCAATGAAAATAAAAACAACAGAGCCAATGGAAATAAAAAGGATAGTAAAAGAATATTATGAAGAGTTGTACTTGAACAAATTTGAAAACTTAGAAGCGATGGATACATTTTTAGAAAAATGTGACCTACCTACCTGAACTTAAGGAGCTCTGGTAGTGTAGTGGCTATGATTGGGCTGCTAACCTCATGGTCAGCAGTTCGAAACTACCAGCCATTCCACAGTAGAAAGATGAGGCTTTCTGTTCCTGTAAAGGTTTGCGGTCTCAGAAAACCAATGCTGGGTTACTATGAGTCAGAACTGACTCCACGGCACACCACCACCACCAACTAAACGTACACAGAGTGAAGTAGAAATCCTGAACAGACTTATAGTAAAACAAGAATTTGATAAGGTTATCAAAGGATTTTCAACCAAAAAAATCCAGGTCCAGATGGCTTCACTAGTGAGCTTTAGCAAATATTCAGGGAAAAGCTGTCACCAATTCCACTCAAATTATTCCCAAATATAGAAAAAGATGGAAAACTTCCTAATACATTTTATGAAGCAAGCATAACCCTTATACCAAAACCAGGAAAGGACATCACTAAGAAAGAAAATTATAGACCACAGATGCAAAAATTCTCACCAAAATCCTAGCCAACAGATTTCAACAATGCATCAAAAAACAATACATCATGACCAACTGGGATTTATACCAGGGTTACAAGCATGGTTCAATATTAAAAAACAAGCAATATAATCCACCATATAAATTCAAAAAAGGAAAAGAACCACATGATCATATTGATTGATGCAGAAAAGGCATTTGACAAAATCCAACATCCAGTTCTGTTAAAAAACAAAACAAAACAAAAAACTCAACAAAGTAGGAATTAAAGGGAAATTCCTCAACATAATTAAGAGCACATATACAAAACTAACTGCCAACATCACTCTCAATGGAGAGAAAATGAAAACTTTCCCTTTGTGAGCAAGAACAAATCAATGATGCCCTTTATCACCACTCCTATTAAATATTGTTTTGGAAGTCTTAGCTAGTGCTATAAGGCAAGATAGGGAAATTAAAGATATACAAATTAGAAAGAGGAAGCAAATCTCTTTATAGTTGCAGATGATATGATCTTACACATAGAAAACACCAAAGACTCAGAAAAACAAACAAACAAAATGAGAACTCTTTGGAAGATTCAGCAAAGTGGCAGGGTACAAGATCAGCATACAAAAAATCAGTTGGGTTCCTCTATACTAATAATTACAGTGCTGAAATGAAAATTAGGAAAGCAATGCCATTTACAATAGCTGCCCAAAGGATGAAATATTTAGAAATAAATGTAACCTGAGAAACAAAGGACCTATACAAAGAAAACTACAAAGCACTATTACAAGAAACCAAAAGATACCTACAAAATTGGAATAATAAATCATGCTCCTAGATAAGAAGCCTTAACATTGTGAAAATGTCAACACTACCCAAAGAAATCTACATATATTACATAATTCCAATCCAGATTCTAATAACATTCTTTAAAGACATGGAAAAAACAATTATAAACTTTATGTGGAATGGAAAGAGACCCAGGATAAGCAAAGCAAATCTTAAGAAGACCGAAGTTGGAAGTTTTTCACTCTCTGATTTAAAAATTTACTACATAGCTACAGTGCTTAAAACAGCCTGGTACTGGTACAATGAAAGATACAAAGATCAATGGGGCAGAAACAAGAAACCAGAAATTAACCCATCCACATACAGCCAACTGATCTTTCACTAAGGGCCAAAGTTCATTGAATGGGGAGGAGATAGTCTCATTAACAGATGATGCTGGCAGAACTGGAAATCGATATGTAAAAGATTGAAACAAGACCTTTACCTCATGTCATACACAAAAACCAACTCAGCATGGATTAAAGACCTAAATGTGAATCCCAGAATTATAGAGGTCATCAATGAAAAAACAGGGATAAATTTCAGAGCTCTAATACAAGGCACACATAGACTACCAAAAACTGTGAGAATTACACAAACAAAAGAAGACAAAATAGATGATTGGGATATATTAAAAATTAGTAAAAGAAGCTAGAAGGAATACACAGAGTCACTGTATCAAAAGGAAATGGTTGATGTTCAACCATTTCAAGAGGTAACATGTGATCAATAGCCAATGATAATGAAGTAGGAAGTCCAAGGTGCATTGAAGGAATTGGCAAAGAACAAGGCACCATGAATTGATGGAATAAAAATTGAAATCTTTCAAGAAAGTGAGGCGGCACAGGAGGCACTCACTCATCTCTACCAATAAATTTGGAACACAACTATCTGGCCTACTGATTGGAAGAGATCTGTATTTGTGCCCATTCCAAAGAGAGGTGACCTAACGGAATGCGGAAATCATCAGACGATATCTTTGATATCCAATGTGAGTAAAGTTTTACTAAAGTTAATACAGAAATGGCTGCAAGCATACATTGACAGAGAACTTTCAGAGGTTCCAGGAGATTCAGAAGAGGCCATGAACTAGGGATACCATTGCTGACGTCCAAAGGATATTGGCTGAAAACAGAGAATATCAGAAAGATGTTTACCTGTGCTTTATTGACTACACAAAGGCTTTTGGTTGTGATGATAATGACAAGCTATGGACAACGTTGCGAAGTTTGAGTGTTCTGGAACATTTAATTGTGCTCATGAGGAACCTGTACATGGACCTAGAGGCAGTTGTTTGAAAAGAACATGGGAACACTGAATGGTTTAAAATTAAGAAAGGTCTGCAACAGGGTTGTATTCTTTACCCATACTTATTCAGCCTGTATGCTGAGCAAATAATTCAAGAAGCTGGGTTCTATGAAGAAAAACGTGGCATCAGGATTGGAGGAAGACTCATTAACAACCTGTGATATGCAGACAATACAGCCTTGCTTGCTGAAAGTGAAGAGGGATTAAAATATTTACTGATGCAGATCAAAGAGCACAGGCTTTGGTATGGATTGCATCTCAATGTAAAGAAAACAAAAATCCTCACCACTGCATCAATACACAACATCCTTATCAATGGAGAAAAGATTGACATTGTCAAGGACTTAATTCTTCTTGGATCAACTATCAACACTCATGAAATCAGCATTCAAGAAATTAAACGATGTATTGCACTGGCAAATTTGCTGCACAAGATCTTTTCAAAGCGTTGAAGAGCAAAGACGTCAGCTTGAGGACTAAGGTGTGCCCGACCCAAGCCATGGCATTTTCAATAACCTCATGTGCATGCAAAAGCTGGACAGTGAATAAGGGAGACCTAGAAGAACTGATACTTTTGAGTTATGGTGTTGGAGGAGAATATTGAAAGTGTCATGGGCTTCCCATAGAACCAAAAGATCTGTATTGGAACAAGTGCAGCCAGAGTGGTCCTGTGAGGCCAGGATGGCCAAACTTTGTCTCTTATGCTTCAGACATATTGTTGGGAGGGACCAGTCACTGGAGAAGGATATCATGTTTGGTAAGGTGGAGGGTCAGAGACAAAGAGGAAGTCTTCCAGCAAGATAGATTGGAAAAGTGGCAGCATCAATGGGCTCAAGTGTGGCAACAATTATGACATTGGCCCAGGATCGGGTAGTGTTTCGTTCTGTTGTGCATAGGGTTGCTATGAGTCAGTAACGACTTGATGGCACCTACAACAACAACAAATTAGAAACTTATATGCATCAAAACATTTCTCCAAAAGAGTAAAACTGGAGCGCACAGATGGGAAAAAATATTTACAACAACATATCAGACAAGTGACTAATTTCTAAGATTTATAGGAAACTTTAATACCCCTAAAAGAAAAAGACAACCTAATTAAAAAATGGCCACAGTACAGGGACAGGAACTTCACCAAGGAAGAGATTTGGTCAGCTAACACACATATGAATAAATGTTCAAGATCATTAGTCGTTGTTGTGGTTGTTAAGTGCTGATGAGTTGGTTCCTACCCATAGCCACCCTGTATCGGGTATCCAAGGAGCAGCTGGTGAGCTTGAACCACTGACATTTCAGTTCAAATGGCTTTCGATCTGGTGCATTAACCCACACGCCACACTAGGACTTAGAGAGATGCAAATCAAAACAACAATGACATATTATTTCACACCAGCAATAACAATGATGTTCAAAAAACAAGGACAATAAATGCTGAGGAAGATGTGGAGAGACTGGGACCCTTTTACATTGCTGGTGGGAATGCAAAATGCTTCATCCCCTCTGGAAAACAATATGGTGCTTCCCCAGAAAGTTGGAAATAGAAATACCGAATGATCTAGCCATAACTGTTCTTGGTAGATATCCACAAGAAAAATACAAGCCAGAACACAAGTAGATATACGCACACTATTGTTTATTGCAGCACTATTCACAACAGCCAAAAGATGGAGACAGCCGAAGTGCCCATCAACAAACTTTGGTACACACACAAAATGGAATATAATGCCACCTTAAAGAATAACAAGGAAGCTGCAAGCCACTGCATATCATGGAAGAACTTTGAGGACATTATACTGAGTGAAATTTGTCAGTCACAAAGGGACAAGTATTGCATAATACCGTTACTGTAAAAGCTTAAGAAAAGATACCCATATTAAAATTTTTTTTTTTTAAATCTTTGTTAGGTGGAATCCTGATCCACATCCAGAACCTTCTGAGGTGGTACATTCCCACTTGAAAGCACAAGGAGACCAGCCTGGAGCAGCTAGAGCAACAGAAGATACTTCTTGAAAGAAAGACCAACAGCTAAACATGAGAAACAAAAATGGCAGTTGGTTGGCTGCTACAAGAACAAGCAAGTTTTTTTTTGCTGGGGAGCCATCAAGGCAAGCAATCAAGTCCCTTCAGGACAAACCCCCTCCAAAACTGAAACTCAAAGGGAGCACATGAGCAGGCATGTAAGCTTGCTGGTGACCACATTGGTTTACTGGTGAGTTGGATGGGGTAAAGACAGCAGTGAAGATATGGGTTGAGTTTGGTCACTTTCTGTAGACTCCCATTGACCTGTAGATGAGAGAAGTTGAGGGGTTAGTTGGTGGAAAGCATGGTGAGACCTGGGGACTCTCCAGCCCATGGGCAAAGAAATAGCCATGGAGGGCTAGAGCTGACAGTGAAGTGTCCAGCTGATATGAAGTGAGGGGAGATGCACAAGAATGTCCAAAATTGCAGATAGTACCCATTTGTCCTAGCTTTCATGACTTGATGATCAGAATTCCACTAGAAGAAGATAAAAAAAAATTTTTTTGATAAATGAAACAAATGTAAATTGCTACAATTTGAGGAACTTGACCTATACTTATGGATGAAGTAGCTCATCTGAGAGGGAAGGAATCTTCACATCAAGGATCAGTCCTATTCCTTCTGTACACAGGATTGATAGAGACAGACAACTTAGACATTGGTTATTTCAATTGGGGTATGGGGGACAGCTATAAAAGCACGAAGTGGCTGGCTTACAAGTTTTCAAGGGGGATTTAGTTTCAGAGTGTGCAAGGGAAGGTAGAATCCCCACTGAATAGTTTTCATCTTGTCTAGAAGGGTCTGGTAAAAGGACATGGGGACAAGATTCTCATGATTCAATAGTGAATAATTGTTATCATGACTAATTACAATTGTCACAACTGTAAAGGCAGACATTTTATAACAAAAAGGGGGGAGTAATTAATCTTGCATTCCAGGAAGAGAGGACTTTAGGGCCATCAAGGAAGAAGAGCACGAGTGGAATGTGGGACCCTATCTAGAGAAGCAGAGACACTAGAGATGGAGGTAGAGATGAGGACATGGAGAGATAGGGTATCTGAGGACTCTAGATTCATGGAAAGAGAAAGGCTGTGTGCTGGTGGCCAGGAGGCAGGCTTGCAGAATGTGCCCTTTTGTTCTTTAAATGATTACATATTCCTAAGTGTTCTGTGTACATCAAAAATTAAAAAAAAGAGCCTGGGGTCTCTTGGGCCCAGAGTCAGTGGCATGGCCACGGAGGACTCAAAGAGGAGAGTGGAGTTACAGGCTGACGGGAAGAGAGGACATATGCACAGGAGCGCCCACACTTGCAGATGATACCCGCATGACCTGGACCGTATGACTGGATGATCAGAGCTCAATTAGGAGAGGAAAGAAGAGGGGGAAAAGAAAGAAAGAAAAAAGAGTGAGTTGATACAATCTGATGAACTTGACCTATACCTATGGAGCAGTGACTCAAAAGAGGGAACAAATCCTCACAGCAAGAAACATTCACACCCACACCCACACACAGAGTGGACGGAGAAGGGCAGCTTGGACATTGGATACTCAAATGGGGAGGGGGGAGGACTACAAAGGCAAGAAGTGACTGGCCTACAAGCTTTCAAGAGGGAACCTGGTGCTAGGGAGCGTGGCGGAAGGCAGAAGCTCCAGTAGGTACTATTCAATCTGCCTGGGCGGAGCGGATGAAAGGAGATACAGATGGGTAACTTGTGATGTTGTTGTTGTTGTTGTTAAGTGCCATCGAGTCGGGTCCGACCCATAGCGACCCTGTACAGGGTTTCCGAGGGTGTAAATCCTTACGGGAGTAGAAAGCCTCATCTTTCTCCCGCGGAGCGGCTGGTAGTTTCGAACCGCTGACCTTAAGGTTCGCAGCCCAATTCTTAACCACTATGCTATCAGGACGGATTATGAGGGTTGGAAATGCAAAGGTAGAAGTTTTGTAACAAGGAAGGGAGTGATTAATTCTCCAGGATAGGAGCGGAGGCGCCTGGGACCATCAACAGAGAAGAGCCGAGGGTGGGACCCTGCCCAGAGAAACAGAGATGCCTGAGATGGAGACAGATGACGTGGAGTGATGAAGCGACTGGGGACTTTGGACCCAGAAAGGGAAAGGGACTGTGGGCCGAAAACTGGGGGGAAGACGGGGAAGTGTAGGGGGCGGGTTTCTGGGATATACCCTTTGGGTGGTTGATGATGCATGGAGGGGATTGGAACCATGGAAGTGAGACGATATACGATGGAATAAATATAAAACTGAAGTTCCCCCATGTAAACTATCATATAATTCACAAAAAACATTAAAATAAATAAATAAAGAAACCAAAAAAATCCCAGAGGGAATAGAAGCAAATACTGTTGAATAATGATGCATGGAGGGAACTGTAACCATTGCATTGATACAAAATATGACAGGATGAATGTAAAACCAATGTTCTTCCATGTAAACTATCACTCAACTCACAACAAAAGCTTTAAAACAAAAACATCATTCTTTTAAACCATGTAGATATAAGTATGCAAAAAATCTACAAAACAAAGCATGCTTTAAACATGTTTAAGAACAGATGTTGTTATTGTTAAATGTTGTAAAGTCAGTTCCTACCCATAACAACCCTGGACAGGGTTTCTGAGGCTGTAAATCTTTATGGGAGCAGAAAACCTCATCTTTCTCCCCCGGAGCAGCTGGTAGTTTCGAACTGCTGACCTTGCATTTTGCAGCCTGATTACCCGAAATCCCAGATTATTCAATTATTTCATTACCATTCTATGGCAGCCAAGTAATCTTTAACTTCATTGGTAGTAAGCCTCCTAACTCCAGCTTCATTGTAGATACAAACTTTTATGTCATCTTCTGTCATTTGCCACTGAAAGCTTTCCTTTAGGGTTAAGATGTCTGTATGGATGGCAGCTTCAACTTCCAGATCTTCATTATATCTTTTCTCTAGGTAAGTTTTCCCATTCACATAGTTCTTTCCCATTGCCGTGGCTTTCCAGAAAAAGAAAGCTCCATATGGATCTGACTGAAATAAATAAGGTCGCCTCCCATTCCAACCACAAATAAGTAAAGAAACTCCAAATGGAGGTACACCACTTGATTGGGTGTATTCCTGATTCACAGAAGCGACTCTCTTTACCAGCTATGTTGTGGGGATGGTCTCTTGGTAAACAAGATAGTACTGCTTAGCTATTTTTCAAGCTCTGTGTATAAGTACTCCATAAACTGGGCCCATGCCACGACTACATACACCAAAACTACATACTTAATAAGGTGCATATTTTGTGTAGACTTTTTTTATCATACAGAATGGATTTCTGTTCTTTTTAGTTGCTAACATCACGCCATTTGCAGCTTAAATCCCCACTGAAGCTTAAAATCTTCCAGCTACAGTAGCCAAAGCATATTTAATCTGGACAAGTTTACCAGGTAGACTGAATGTTGTCAGTGAAAAGCTGTAACCACGCTCTGCCATCTTTACCTGGAGGTGGTGGTGGTGGTAGTGTACGGTGGAGTCGGTTCTGACTCATAGCGACCCTGTACAGGGTTTCCAAGGCTGTGAATCTTTACAGGAGCAGAAAGTCTCATCTTTCTCCTGTAGAACAGCCGGTAGTTTAGAACTGCTGATTTTGGGGTTAACAACCTGACTCGTAATCACAGCACTAGAGGAGCCAAATTAAAATCCCAAATTCACTCTTGAGTACAAAAGTTACTTAGTAAAAAAAGAAAAGGAAGAGAGAGAGTTAGAGAGTGAGAGGGTTAGTCCTTCATGAGGTTGGGGAGGTTCTCTTGAAAGTCCTCCTATAAAAATTCCCTCTTTCGTTATTGAACTAATTTTAATGGATTTCTATTTCCTCACAACCAAAAGAAAATTGACTAAGACAAAAGGAACAGTGACAGAGTGGTTACTATCACTTTTCTTGGTTTAATATCCACCTTTGTTGTTGTTGTTGTTGTTGTTGTTAGGTGACATCGAGTCAGTACCAACTCATAGCGACCCTATGCACAGCAGAAGGAAACACGGCCTGATCCTGTTGCCACACTTGAGTCCATCGATGCTGCCACTTGGCCAATCCATCTCATTGGGGGTATTCCACATTTTCTCTGACCCTCCACCTTACCAAACATGATATCCTTCTTCAGTGACTGGTCCCTACTGACAGTATGTCCAAAGTATGAGAGATGAAGTTTGGTCATCTTGGCCTCTAAGGAGCATTCTGGCTGAACTTCTTCCAAAATAGTTATCTATTGTTTCTTTTGGCAGCCTATGGCACTTTCAATATTCTCCTCCAACATCATAACTCAAAAACATCAATTTAGTCAAGCATAAAAGGGTTAAGAGACTAGAACTCATTGTATTAGAATTACAAGACTACAGTTGTTGTTGTTGTTGTTAAGTGCCGTCGAGTCGGTTCCGACCCATAGCGACCCTGTACGGGGTTTCCGAGGGTGCAAATCTTTACGGGAGTAGAAAGCCTCATCTTTCTCCCGCGGAGCGGCTGATAGTTTCGAACCGCTGACCTTAAGGTTCACAGTCCAATTCGTAACCACTACGCTACCAGAGCTCCTTACAAGACTACAGAGAAGGGTTTTAATACAAGAAGATGAAATCTATCCATATTAACACTCATGAAGAGAGCCTTATAAAGAAGTGAGGTAGTAGTAATTCTCTGAGGAATACTTGATTCTTTGAGGAAGAGGTTGCATATTCATTTAGTGTTGTCTGAGAAGACTCAAATTACAGGTCTGTATATGGGGCAACATTACAAGACATGAAATGAATAAAGAATAGGGATTTTTTTAAAGGCTAGGGAATATATGTACAAACTGGTAGAAAAGTTGGTAGCCTCCAAATAAATTTTTTGACTGAGATTGGAATATATCAAAATGCCAAGTGATCATTTACCAGCTTCTGATACTTCATTTTCTCAACTAACCAAAAACAGGACTTGGTTTTAAAGAAATAGATCAGTTGATTTAAAAAAAAAAAAAAATCTCAGTCTTGAAGGTTTTTATTTGCCACAGTTAAATACAGTGACTATTTTCCATGAACAGTGAAGTCCCATAGCTAGGCTATGACGTGTGTCAGAAAATCCATAAGGAATAGAGTTTTCCTTCCTATTTAGGCAATAATATTAGGATCCCAAACATTGTTTGAATGATATTTTGTGCCTATTATACCTAAAATGATGCTAAAATGAATTCATTAATTTTTAATCTGAAAACACTTTAATTAATTCAAAATGTGAAAGGTTAGTTTGAAAATAAGGTATGATACAAAGGGGATGGCAGGCACCCTGGTGTGCAGCAGATTGGCTCTGATCTTTTGCAATCCAAGGGAGAAGTTGTTGTTCTGTTATGGATGAAAAGGCTCATTATCTCAAAGATAATTGCCCAGATGCCATACCAGTGAGGTCACACTAAACAGGGTTGTGGTTTCTGAACCAGATACAATAGCTAATTAACACTTAAAGGTGTAGGGTCCCATTTTTAATGTACTGTAGAGAACAAAACATATTTCTTTTAACTAAAAATGTAACCATTTGAAAGGAGTCTGAAAGGAGTTCCTTAATAAAGCTGCAATAATCAGGAAGTAAACACAATTGTTCTTCATTCTAATGTGTAGTTACACGTATTTTATGTTGTTCAAGTTTTGACAGTTCTTTGAATGTGTAAATAATTCGAATTTTAAAGAGTCATGAAGCTTAATAGGATAAGTAGTAAAATATTTTAATATAAATGACACTATAGGATAAGCACTGTACTTACTGCTAATCTTTAGGTTGGCTGTTCAAACCCACCAGCTACTCCCTGGAAATCTGTACAGGTTTGCTATGAGTCAGAACTGACTAGATGTCACTTAACAACAACAATGTATATATAATATACACACACATACACACACACAAGGGGCTTCGAATTGTTCATAGAAAAATTTCATTATCTTCAATTCCATTATTCCATGATTTTTTTGAATCCCCTCATACATATATATTAAGTTAAGCCTTTAATTTCAAGGTTTATATATATAGCTGAAATATTGACGCTCAAAAATTGTAATTTTATGAAAATTATTATAGAAAACCACAGTACAAATGCAGGGCAAGAAGAAAAGCACAACAAATGAGAATCTGACCTCCCAATTTCAGTTTCCTACTCTTCAAAGTAAATGCTATGCTTTCTTGGGTTTTGAATTGCAAAATCTCATAATTACTCTGCAGGTGGTGCTATATGAATTGTTAACATTATATAGTCTTTTTTCTACTAGAAAAACTGTTAATACTTTAAACCAAATCTAGTGAAATTATATGATTTGTGACAAAGATCAGAACTGACCATTTCAATGATTTTAGGTTTTTGTTTTGTTTTTTGGTCTGCTTTTGTTTTCGCACAGATTTTAGAGTGACTGTGATTTGTTGTTGCCAAAGGGTCATCTAGTCAGTTCTGACTCGTAGTAACCCTGTGTTCCACAGAATGAAATATTGCTGGGTCGAGTGACATCCTTGCAATTGTTGGTATGATTGAATCCATTGTTGCAGCAGCTATGCTAATCCATAGGAGTCTCTGAAAGACCTGAATTATGGGTTCGAAATTTTAAAAAATTCAACAATACCTTGCAGACCTCTCAGTGTCTTTGGAATATGGTGAAGTTGTTGTTGTTAAAGTGCCCTTGAGTTGATCCTGTCTGAGCGACACTGTATAGGGTTTCCGAGGAGTGACTGGTGGTTTGAACCGCCACTTTTCGGTTCAAATCGACGTTGCCGCCAAGTGTTTATCCTACAGCACTACACCAGGACTCATTTTTCAGCATTTACCAGTCTACGTGTGGCGCTGTGGGTTAATGTGCCAGACTGCAAAGTCGTTTGAACTGCAAGGTCGGTGGTTCAAGCTCACCAGCTGCTCCTTGGAAACCCTATACAGGGTCGCTATGGGTCGGAATCGACTC